>NW_022167418.1:0-70111 GCF_008728515.1 Papio anubis | reverse complement strand
AAATAAATAAATAAATAAATAAATAAATAAAAAACAAGCCCAAAAGATTATCTCAATACATGCAAAAAAGGCTTTTGATACAATTCAACATCCCTTCATGATAAAAACCCTCATCAAACTAGACATTGAAGGAACATACTTCAAAATAATAAGAGCCATCTATGACAAATCCACAGCAAACAGCATACTGAATGGACAAAAGCTGGAAGCATTCACCTTGAAAACCAGAACAAGACAAGGATACCCACTCTCAACACTCCTATTGAACATAGTATTGGAAGTCCTGGCCAGAGCAATCAGACAAGAGAAAGAAGTAAAAGGCATTCAAATAAGAAGAGAGGAAGTTAAACTATCCCTGTTTGTAGACAACATGATCCTACATGTAGAAAAACCAATAGTCTCTGCCCAAAAGCTCCTTAAGCCGATAAACAACTTCAGCAAAGTTTCAGGATACAAAATCAATGTACAAAAATCAATAGCATTCCCACATACCAACAACATCCAAGCTGAGAATCAAATCAAGTCTGCATTCCCAATGACAATAGCCACAAAAAGAACAAAATACCTAGGAATACATCTAACCATGTAAGCAAAAGATCTCTACAATAATAATTACAAAACACTGCTCAAAGAAATCAGAGATGACACAAACAAATGGAAAAAAAACATTCAATGATTGTGAATAGGAAGAATCAATACCGTTTAAATGGGCATACTGCCCAAAGCAATTTACAGATTCAGTGCTATTCCTATCAAACTACCAATGACATTCTTCACATAATTAGGAAAAACTATATTAAAATTTATGTTGAACCAAAAAGCTTGAATAGCCAAGACAATCTTAAGCAAAAAGGACAAAGCTGGAGGAATCATGTTACCCAAATTCAAACTCCACTACAAGGCTACAATAACCAAAACAGCATGGCACTGATATGAAAGCAGACACAAAGACTTATGGAACAGAAGAGAGAGCTCAGAAATAATGCTGCACCTTACAACCATCTAATCTTCGACAAAGTTGACAAAACAAGTAATGGGGAAAGGACTCCCTATTCAATAAATGATGCTGAGAAACTGGCTAGCTATATGCAGAAGATTGAAACTGGACCCCTTCCATACACCACATACAAAAATCAACTTAAGATGGATTAAAGACTTAAATGTAAAACCTAAACCTATAAAAAACTCTGGAAGATAACCTAGGACATTCTGAACATGGGAAATGGCAAAGATTTCATGATAAAGATGCCAAAAGCAACTGCAAGAAAAACAAAAATTGACAAATGAAATCTAATTGAAGACCTTCTGCACAGCAAAAGGTTTACTCTGTAAACAGACAACCTACAGAATGGGTAGAAATATTTGCAAACTATGCATGTAACAAAGATCCAGTGTCCAGAATCTGTAAGTGTATTATTCTGTTCTCATGCTGCTATAAAGAACTACCTGAAACTGGGTAATTTATGAAGAAAAGATTTAACTGACTCACAGTTCTGCAGGTTTGACAGGAAGCATGACTGGGGAGCCTCAGGAAACTTACAGTCATGGCACAAGGTGAAGGGGAAGCAAGAACCTTCTTCACATGGTGGTAGGAGAGTGAAGGGGGAAGTGCCATACACTTTTAAACTAGCGTATCTCATGAGAACTTTCACTATCATGAGAACAGCAGGAGGGAAATCCACCCCCATGATCCAATCACCTCCCACCAGAACCCTCCCCCAACACATGGGGATTATGATTCAACATGAGATTTGGGTGGGGACACAGAACCAAACTATGTCAATAAGGAACTTAAATCAACAAGCACAAAACAAACAACCCTATTAAGAAGTGGGCAAAAGACATGAATGAACACATTTCAAAAGAAGACATACACGTAACCCACAAGCATATGAAAACATGCTCAACATCACTAATAATTAGAGAAATGCAAATCAAAGTCACGATGAGGTACCATCTCAGACCAGTTAGAATGGTTACTATGGAAAAGTCAAAAAGCAACAGATCCTGGAGAGGTTGCAGAGAAAAGGAATGCTTATACACTGCTGGTGGGAATGTAAATTAGTTCAACCATTGTGGAAAGCAGTTTGGCAATTTCTCAAAGAACTCAAAGCAGAATTACCATTCAACTCAGCAATACTGTTATAGAGTACATACCCAAAGGAATATAAATCATTCTACCAGGAGGATACATTCATGCATATGCTCCTTGCAACACTATTCACAATAGCAAAGACAAGGAATCAACCTAGATGCCCATCAACAGGACTAGGTAAAGAAAATGCGGTACATATACACCGAGGAATACTGTGCAGCTATAAACTAACAAGATCATGTCCTTTGCAGCAATATGGATGGAGCTGGAGGCCATTAACTTAAGTGAACTAATGCAGGAACAGAAAACCAAAACCACATGTTCTCACTAATAAGTGGGAGCTAAACATTGAGTACATGTGGACACAAAGCAGGGAACAACAGACACCAGGACCTACTTGAGGGTGGAGGAAAGGAGGAGGGTGAGGATCAAAAAACTGCCTACTGAGTATTATGCTTCTTACCCCAGTGGTGAAATAATCTATACACCAAATCCTTGTTACATCAATTTACCTAGGTAACAAACGTGCACATGTACCCCTGAACCTAAAATAAAAGTTAAAAAAATAATTTTACACCATAGGCAACATTGTTTACTTTGTTTGTAAATTAATTTTTTAATTGACAAATTACAATTGTATATATTTGTGGGGTAAAAAGTGATGTTATGATATATGTATACATTGTGGAATGACTGAATCAAGCTAATTAACATATTCATCACCTTAAATACTTATCATTTATCCCTCCTAACTAAAATTTTGTCCTCTTTAACCAAAACCTCCACATTCTGCAACCCCACAGGTAATATTTCTATTGATAAGGAGTGATTTGCCTAAATCACAAGAGGGAGGATGACATTATTGTCAATGTGTAAGGATTCACATGTAAACATTGAGTAGATTGGAGGTATGTATGGAGAGGACTGGAGGGAGTCAATGAAATTTCACATCACAGGAGTGCTTATGTCTTCTGACATGATTTTAAATGTGTATTTATAAAGTAATAAACTTGATTACTAGTTAATGTACACTAATTCATTAGCAGAACATTTAAATATAATTTTTGAATGATCTTTCGAGTTTTATTAAAAACTCGATCACTTAATATTTGAATTATGAGTAAAACAGAAGAAAAACTTTGATGTCTAGCTAGGATTTAGAGCTGAATGCATGTTGTATGTTTAAACTGCAGAATATTGGATAAAATATATTTAGAACTCCTAATTCTCCCTTCATACTTTGTCTATATTTTTATAAGCCACCTCAAGCCCTTTAGGTGTTGAGACTAAGCTAACCAAAGAATACCCAAAATTTTAATAATTTTTTTAACATGAGAAATGAAAGTTATTTTAAAAATTGAAAACTCAGAGCCAAAATGTTGGTGTAGTCTGCATGGGTCTTGTTAAAAAGAAAAGTGTATAAGCCATATCTGTATTTGTAACATGAGTTTTAAACATTCACATTTTGTTGCAGTTTAGAAAAATCTGAACTCAGTGTAGTGTCATAATGAGTACATTGTTACTATAAACACATGCTTCCACTATCACACATGCATACGCAGACTTTTTAAACATGTAAATAGTGTCCAGGAATGATTTGTTTAAACTCAACAATTGAAAATAATGTGGGATATATCAGCACTTATCCTAGCATAAAAATAAAAGCTATGCAAAGAAATAATCTGTTGTGAATTATCTGTGATGTGGGAGAAGAAAATTGTCAACAGTGAAAAAAAGAACTCTGAGACTCCAGAAGCGTCACCAGCTCTGTATTCTTTTTACCATTATTTATATAATGATTTCCAATAATCTTCATCACATGAACACACATATTTTTCCCATTAACCAATATGTGAATAACAACTTGTAAGTTGTTGCCAAAGTGACTATCAATTGTATTTTTCATTTCAAGTCAATGACTACTTAATTAATATATGGTAAGAACCTGGTAATGCAATCATATTTTTAAAAGGATAAATTAGCTGAAATGCAAATATCTGAAAAAAACATCAAATCCAGCACCCTCCCATCTAGTTATTTTTCCAATATATACAAGGTAAAATATCTTTTTACCTTGCAGCCTATACTGCAAGAAAGTTTGTTCCATTATTTATGAGATTTTACAAAAGAAAAAACCCTTATTCTCCATTTTCCTTCAACTTCAAAAATTGGGTGTCAATGTCATAAAATTATCCGTTAATGAGATTTTTCAGATAATAGAAAGCACATGTTAGTTAACTTGATGAAAAATGAGATCTTTAAAAAATACATTTTTGTTCAAAACATACAGGCCTAAAAATCCTGTGGCAACACAGAGATAAAAGACTCCCTCTGCCAAAATATGATGGAGAATTGATACTTCCTCTAATTGTCTGAAAAGAGGAAAAATGGAGACACGGTGTGATCCCAAACAGAAAGGAAGAAGGAAGATGAGGATCAGAGAGGAAACATAAAACCTTTGATTGCACTGAAGAGGACTCTTCAGCAGTATAGGAAAATAATTTACTCTAATTTGAGCCCAAATTTGAGCCTCTTCTCCATTCATATTAAGCAGATGAATTGGACTAAATAAATGTCAAGTCCCTTTGATTTTGTTGGAGGAATTTGACTTTCCACACTGTCAGTGGCTGAATTGGCAACTATTTCCATTTTTTGCTGAAATGATGACGTCCTCATTTTGTCAACTCACCATAGAACCAAGTTCTTCTGAAGCTGCACTAAGAAAAAGAATACTTAGATACTATTTTTGTCATTGTCTGCTGTTGACTCCCCTAAAAGACTACCAGAATAACTTGTTGACCAAGCAAAGCTAAGTTGAATACACTGATTGCAGTAAGACAGAACACCAATATAACAGAGCTTTAGGAATGTCTCAAAACCGAGAAATTCCAGGAGGATATTTATGGGGTTTTAAGACCTGAGGTAGGTGATTTTGAGGCAGGCTTTGCAAGATAGGGAACGGCACTTGGGATTCGGTAGAGGTTATGATATTATAATTTTGGATTGGAGAGACCAGTGGAGCAAAGGTCTTCAAGTGAACTGTGATGAGCAAGCTATTTTAGTTTGTTCACAGTCTTATCTTCAGGGAAAAGGATATTCTGGAGCAAGCAACTAAGTTATTTTTGCTTACTCTCAATATTGTTAAACATAGAGACAAAAAATTATGCATAACACAGGAACAGGAAAATAAATACGGTAGATGCTCTGAAGCCTAGATAAAGAAAAATAAAAGACATTCTTCAGCTGCTGGGTTGGGACAATACTGAAGGCAGAAGATCCTTGGCTACCAATACCCTACAAGCATTTCCTCAGCTGATGATAGTGGACTTACTTAAGGTGAGTCCTATGGCAGATTATATTTTTCAAGAGGCCATAACAATATTGCCCTTCCCAAATGCTCCTGTTACATGTGACGTCACCAATTCTTCCATCAAGAGATAGCACCAATGTCCACTGCCCTTGAATTTGGACAGTCTTTTGTCATTTCCTCAACCATTAGAGTGTGACTTCGTAACTTCGAGACAAGGTGATAAATGGCTTTACAGCTTCTGCCTGTTTCACTCTTGCCCTTGGGATGCTTGGTCTTGGAACTAGCTGCTGTATTAGTAAGAAGTTCAGACCATATGGAGAGTCCATGTTCCGGTTAGCAGTCACAGCTGAGGATGAGCCACAGCAAGTATCAGCCCCAGACACATAAATGAGGAAATCTTTGAGATGACTCCAGTCCCAGCCAACAACTGACCTCAACTACATGATAGACTCCATCTTAGAATAGCCTAGCTGAGCCCAGTCAACACCTGGAACTACAGAGGTAATAATATAAATCAGAGTTGTTTTACATCCCTAAGTTTGAGGTTGTTTGTTATATAGCAGTAGACAACTAGACCATATTCCCTTCCCAAGCTAGCCCACATCCACTGATTAAGGTGAAGTATAAAGATATGGCCCTTTGGCCCCAATTCAGAACAATTCTGAAGGGTCATCTGAGCTTCAGACCCACTATAGGGTCAGCTGAGACATCCATTGGAACTGTTATCACAGTTCAACTTTTCTGTCTGCCCGATGTTACTTTAGTCCCTTGAAACCACAGGTGTTGATTCCAAGAGCACTCAAGTAAGCGTCCTACACGCTGATCTCTGTCTCTAGGTCCACTTTCCGGAAAACCCAACTTGGGACAGTATGTGTGTTAGTTTCAGTTCTCACCATTACAGAGAAAACAATCCATTGATTGCTCACTACTTTTCTTCTAGATCTCCAATAGTCGATTAGATGGAAGCAGATTTTTAAAAACTATATGGGAATTACATGTTTTAGAAAAAAAATCAACATTGTCCTATGGTAAGATCTCATTTGCTGCCATGACTTAGAGTTGCATGCTCTAGAGTTTGGACGGAATTGGCCATATCTTCTTTCCATATCTTCCGGGAAAGACTTGAACATGATCTAAAAGGAGTGGCTAAGTACTGAATTAAACTAACAATTCCATAGCTAGTAGTCATTTTTGCATTGTGTGGAAGACATTTAAAACTCTAAATATTTTATTTGTATAGAACCAGTGTATAATCACACACTGTACCTATGCAGTTCTTATTTCTCTACTACATGAATTCAAATAATTGCAAACAAGGCTAACAAAAATAAATGATCTACACAATGGGTGATTTCTATAGGAGAGAATGAGAAAAATTAATTGATTATAGAGAGCAAACCACAGCATATGGTTGAGTAGGATATGCACTGGCCAGTGTGGTCCCTCTAAGAACTGTGTAGCATGTATGTGCTTAGCGGTACATGGTGGCCTTAATAACGTGCTTTTAAGGGGGAATGTGATGCACACAGAGAAACCTGTTCCATGCAGTGGATTAGGATGAGCCTATCAGTAGTCTGTCCTTTGTACTTACTCACTCTCATTTATCCCTACTGTTGGCCCAGCTCACTTTGTCTTTGGCTTGCATATCTCAGAGAGCACTGTTAGGAAAGGAAAAGTCATATTCACCCTGGAGCAAATAAGAGAGAAGCTTCCTGAGTGTTAGGGATTATAAAAGGCAAATGGTGCAGGAAGACCCACCTAAGTAAAAAATTAGATTATGGAAAAAGACAAATCACAGTACCCTCATAGGGGTTCTGAATCTGTTGTTTTAAGAGATGAACGATTTGTTCTTACTTTTAAGCTCAGTTTTGTGGAACTAGCCCATAAAAGACAGTTTAAACTATTTGCTTTCCCCCACTATTCTTATAACCTTGGTAGCATCTCCAAGTAAAAACTTAACAGTGTTTAATAGATCGAGAATTAGTATGTGATACAGTCAATGATACTTTTACAACATTACCCAAAATGCAATATATATTATTTAGAGGAAAATTCAAAGAGATATAAGTATGCGCACACAGGTATTTATGATGTTTGTCATCATTCTAGACCTGCACTGTCCAGTTGGGTAGCCACTAGCCATGTGTGGTTATTTAAATTAATAAAATTAAGTATAAGTGCTCATCAACCATATGTGACTATTGGACAATGCAAACGTCAAACATTTCCATCGTCACAGAAAGTACTATGAACAACACTGCCTTGAATAAGAAGAAAAGTTTAATTTACTCTATAGAACTTGATATGCCACCTAGGGATATCAGACAGCCAACACACACAGAACTGTATTTTACTTTGTCACGTGCAGCCTTCTAATTTTAGAAGTTTAGGGGCTTAAGAGTTTACATATTACCTTATTCATCCATCCAACAAAGTTACCGACAAAGTTACTTTCCCATCTAAATTCTTAAATTCTCCCTCTCATTTTGTTTTGGTTAGACTTTTTTTCCCCCTTTCATTCTAGTTTTGGGTTATTCTGTGTTTTGTTTTGTTTTGTTTATCATTTTTGCTTACAGAAAAATACTTTCAGCAACATGCAGCGTTTTGATCCATACACATGGTTTCAACCCATAGAAAAAAGCTAGTCACTCTCTGTATAAGCCCAGAGGTCACTAAAGGTCAATGACTATTAGTAACCTACCTCTGTCTAAAAGTCTGTGATTGCCTTTTTACAGTTAGAATATTTCTGATCAGTGAATCTCTGCTTAATTCCCTTTGATGCTATCATATATCAAATACCTAAAATAACCTAATAACTCCTCTACTTGGCCCCCAGGGATTCCATAAAGGAACCAATTTCAGATTTTTAAAAATGCATTTAAAACTTAAGTAATAGAGTATAAGCATAAAAATATTGGGAAGGCATAGTAAAATAAAGGATATACCAAGTATTTAAATTTTGCTCTTAGAAAAGAGAAAGACATTTTATTTTATTTTTAGATGGCTTACACTTGAAGCTATTCTAAACTTTGATGAGTAAATTGATAGTTTATTCCTTTTATAAACTCTGCCAGTTAAGAGGGGAGATTGAGTTTTAAAATGAAAATGAAAATAATAATTTTATAAGAACTTGATGAACAAAGGGATTTTGTTTCACATGAATGAGTATGAGTATTTTAAGTATTGTCAGCCACCTTGAGCCAGAGACAATTTTAAAAATGTAATATCTGGCTATTTTTTCTTACAAACTCAGTTTAAGTTCTGGTTAGGGATTTTATTTTAATAAAATACACAAGATACAGACTACAAATCACCAACTTGTTATTAACACTAGCTAGTGAATTAAATCAAAGACTTAAGTTGCTTTAGGTAATCAGGTTCCAAGGAGTGAGTTACATCATTTTTTAAAGCACAATTTGGGCTTTAGATTATAAACATGACTCAACAGAAAAATAAGGGGGGAAATATGAATTCTCATTCTGGAGAGTTGGTAATAGCTTGGTTTGTTCAATTTAAGAGAAATGTGGTAAAGCCACATTTGTATCAAATAGAAGAAAACTTCATTTTCAAATAGTTTAAATGATTATCAAAGGCTGGGGTAAAAACCCTCTTGCCATAAATATTGTTGGTCAATAACGTCAGGTAGAAAAGCCAAACCTTTTGAATGCTTGGAATTTAGGACTCAAAAGCAATACCTCAAGTAAATATTGATCAGATGATAATTCTGTGTTCTCCCAACCTACTCCTCTCTTAGGAGGTGGACAGGCAAAGGAGAAAGTAAACAAAACCTACTCTATTACCATGCATTCACCCCACAAAAATCACTTCCAACCTCTGTGAGGTGCTCTAAAATTTCAGAAAGTAGAAACCTATATTCTAGTTTAGAGCTAAAGTCCTGTTTATTGAAGGAAAAATGAAACTGGCTCCTTTTTGTGGTTGCCTCACATGTATCTGTTTTCTGTTTTTTTAGTGATATATCAAATTTCAAAGTGGGAGTTCCAGAAATTCTATCTTTATATGAAGGACTTGGATATTCAATTAAGTTTCAAGCAGAGAGCTAAGGAACTTGTCTTGAACATGTATTTGTAAAGCAAACCCAAAGTTTGTATATTTATTTGGAATAGCTTTGTGGAGGGTAGAGGGGTGAATGAAGCAACTCTTGGAGCTGTCTCCGTTAAAGGACATAAATTATGAAAATGCTGGAATTTCTATAAATCAACAACTTGTTTATCCAGCCTTACCAGGGAGTGAACTGTGGCCCATAATTAAATTTTCCAGATAACTAAAGCTGATCATTTGAAGCACTAAAACTTTTTATGTTAACCTTTTTTTTTTTTTTGAGACAGAGTTTCGCTCTTATCACCCAGGCTGGAGTGCAATGGCGCAATCTCAGCTCACTGCAGCCTCTGCCTTCCAGGTTCAGGTGATTCTCCTGCCTCAGCCTCCCAAGTAGCTGGCACTACAGGCACCTGCCACCGTGCCCAGCTAATTTCTATATTTTTAGTAGCGACAGGGTTTCACCATGTTGGCCAGGCTGGTCTTGAACTCCTGACCTCAGGTGATCCACCCACCTCAGCCTCCCAAAGTGTTGGGATTACCGGCGTGAGCAACCATGCCTAGCCAGTGTTATCCATTTTAATGGAAGTTTTCATTGAAGGTTATCAATACTTCTCTGACTTCTTAAACAATATAGCAAAAACTAATTAACTTTGTGATAATAACTAAGCTTCTCAGGATGAAATCTATAACTCAACTGCACCTAGATACTAATAAGAATACTTGTTCAGTAGGCAAAGAACAGTAAACATTTGCTGTTTGTTTTACCAAATACCTGTTACATACCAGCACTGATACTAGTACAAGGGTGCTAAGCAATCCAATAGCAAAGACAGGAAGTAGGGTCATCAGTAATCTGTCCTATGCATAGAATGCTATAGTAGAATGGAGAAGCACCTTCATCCACTTTTAAACAACCCTGCACTAAAAGCACAAATCACTAAGCTATTACAGTCTTTATTCCTAAATTTTATAGTTCTTCTGTCTCCTATTTCAACACTGTTGTCACTTCTCATTATTACTAATTTCTTAACAGCAAAACACCATGTCTCTACTTCTTTTTGTGTTTCGATGCCTAATAAAATCCTGGCAATTTTGTTGAATTATTTTACTTGAATAAGTGTTAATGTTTTCAATTGCCCTGTTCCCTCAATTTCCTGAGTATACTACAAAACTGCTGCTAATGATGTATTAAATAGTGAAACTTACTAGAATTGCAATCCTATTTTACATATAATTATAGGCCATTTAGAATCTGGGTAAGATTCCAACAATGTTATTTCCTATAGAATAAGTCACATGTGCTTATAAACTTAAAAAAATTCTTTTTGATACATGGATGTTGGGTAAACTACAAATCTAACATTAAAATATTTTACGTATAGGCAAAGGTAAACATTAAACAGAATATAACTGCTTTAAGATCAGATTAGGCCACATGCTAATAAGCTTATTTCAATAATTTAGTTTTTAGGATTAAAAACTAAGTGAATTTTAGTGTATACAGTAGGAGATTCTGGCCACAGCTTGCTGCCTAGCTTCCTTTTACTTATTATACAATTAGCATTATGTATATAATGGGCATTTCACCTTAAGCCTGAGATGCTCAGAAACAACTCTGAGAATACTCCAAAGACTATCTCTAGGGCATACAGGGTAGACAGCAAAGCCTCCTGAAGCTTCATTCTGTTATCACTGAGGTCCAGGTCTGTTCTGCCCATGCACAGTGAATCAATCACTGTGACATGGGTTTTGCAAAAGAAAAAAGATTTATTGGCAAAGCTGCCAGGCAAGGAGGCAGGAGAACAGCTCTCACATCCACTTCCCCTAAAATAAGGCTTAGGGATATTTCTGGGTTAGGGAAATGGGGTGGCCTAAGGTGTGGGGAAAGGTGATTGGCAATGGGGAAAATGAAGTAACAGGTTCATTCTGTGCAAGCATAGTCAGGATTCATAGCATTTTGTAGTATATATGTATAGAAAATTGTGTTAGCACAACCTGAGGGTAAAGTTTTTGGCCCTCCAAGGTCAAAAGGCCACTTGTTGCGCACTTGCACAGGCCCAGCTCAAGAGTTGGTGGTCTCAACCAGTTTGAATTGGACAGGAGCTGGCCCAAGTTTCTGAAAAGCAACAGAAGTGTTGTTTTAGTGAACTATGAATGTTATCTATGAAATAGCCAGTAAAGGTTAAGTTTTGCGTTCAGCAGCATGGCTTTCAGCTTTATGGAAAAAGGAAAATAAAAATAAAATAACAAAAAGCAAGTGACCAAAAGCAAGCAGGGCAGGCAGACCAGATCAAATTAACCTCTTGGTTTCAATTCTAGGACAATACTTTTGGCAAATAAATATGAAATTTGCCACTGGGCCATTCTTTTCCTGAGTCTCTCACAGGCACTCAGTCTCTCAAAGGCAAGGTACTTCACTTCTAGAAGCTTCCATTTCTTCATTTCTAACATAATTAAATTTGATCCTACAATTTCTAAGACCCCTTGGTTTCTCCAATATTCTGTGATTATAAAGGGAGATGAAAGACCCCAGAGTCTTGAGTTGAGAAGGTCTTAGTTTGTTACATCCCAAGCAGTGTTGTGAAGTCCCAGAAAAGGACTATGTTATTTGTCCCCAAATGAATCTTCCATTCAGTGGCTAACCATGTAGTAGTGCATGGGAATATAGAGTATGAGACCAATTCAGGTGGTGGAATTGAAAAACATGTTGCCACATTCATCCCCAAGGAGTAGAATATAACCATTATTCATAATTTACAGGGTCTAAGTATTCTGTTTTTTCTAATTGGGAAAAAAAATGTATGGTTTTAAGTGTCTAAAAAGAATAAAAGTTAAGATATTCATCAACACACATCAACAGATATCAACTGAAAACCATCACCACTGAGTTGTACAAGAAAATGTTAAGATTTCCATGAACACCAACATCATACCACCCAGAACTTCATTATACAGCACAAATGTACACCCATGACCAAATTTTACAATTAGAATGAGTTTATAAGGAACATATGGCTTCCTAGTTCATTTCAATAAAGTCATATGTTCAAAATTAACACTTTATAAGAAATAAAATTGTCGGGCACGGTGGCTCACGCCTATAATCCCAGCACTTTGGGAGGCCGAGGTGGGCGGATCACGAGGTCAGGAGATCAAGACCATCCTGACTAACACGGTGAAACCCCGTCTCTATGAAAAATACAAAAAATTAGCTGGGCATGGTGGCGGGCACCTATAGTCCCAGCTACTTGGGAAGCTGAGGCAGGAGAATGGCATGAACCCCAGAGGCGGAGCTTGCAGTGAGTGGAGATCGTGCCACTGCACTCCAGCCTGGGCGACAGAGCGAGACTCCGTCTCAAAAAAAAAAAAGAAAACATAATTCTTGGTTTCAATACCAATAGTATATAATAAATGTACAAGTCAAAGAAAATCCAAAATTTGTTCAAAGTGACAAATATATCACCTCCCTCACAAATAATCATGGAAGCGATACTCAAGAGAACACAATAACTTTGTAGAAAAATAAAATCTTTGACGTTCTAACAGGCACCTGAGGAAGAAATTAAACAGTAGCAGGTAATAGCTGTATGCAAATAAGTTTAAGCAGCTCAACACCATTTATACTTTAGAAAAAGAGCATCATTGGTTGTATTAATCATTTTAAAAGAAGAATAATATTCAATTTTCTGCAACTTTTACTCAGAAAAGATTTTAGACGTTCAATCACTTGATGTAGCAGGAGGGAGTAAGGCGGGCATTGAAAGTAACTTGATACCTTCAAGTTTCAGTCATTTCAGGAAGATTGCTGAACCTTTTATTTGACGGCTGCCAGACTCCTTCACAGTCTGTGACAGCCAAAGTGAGGAAAAACGATAAAGATGGAAACCTGGCACGACTGAGATTGCGGACTTCTTGTTTATGTAATGAATAGGACCACCACCTCTATTTTCAATCATGCGTATCACTCCAAGTCCTAGCTAAGCAAGACCAGGGTTATCTTTCCTTCAAATTCAGAGGGATTTCAGATAAAAGAATTACAGTCCTGCTTTGCTAGGCCCTTGTGGGGAAAGTGTCATATTGGAACACACAATTGGGGATGAGAGGAGAAACTGGTGATTTCACATAAAGAAATCCAACAAAGTTTGGACCATGCTATATTATCAGGGAAATAGGGCACCTTAGGTATGTACACTCAGTGTAACCTTTTGCAAAAATTAAAATAATTATTATAAAACTTGAATGCATAAAGAAATCATGATAGTATGTTGGGTAAAGAAAGCAACCATACTGTTATAACAATATTGTAAAATATGTATTTGTATGTAACGGATGGAAAGACACAGAAAAATGAAAATAATTTTTATTTTTTGGAGAATGGGATTATGGTAATTTTCTTTGATTACATTAATGCTTCTAAAATATTCTTTGTACAATCATTTTTTTAAGTCATGCTGAAACATTCAATATGAGATTTCATAAGGTTTAGTTCTTCCCTGCTTCAATTATTTAAAATGAGGCTTCCACTACTTTCCTTTTAGATTTGAGAACTAATGTGTTAATATTGAATGTTTATTAAATGATAAAAAATATTACTATGCAGAATGAAATCTCAAAGCCAAAATTTGGAAGTAACCTGGATTCAGCCTAAGGATGTTTTATTTTTAAATAATACCATGCAGAATTGATTCATATCAGGAAAACTGTAGTTCATATGGACACCTATTCCAGCAATGTCATTTAGGAAATTCCTGAATACAGGGTAATTTGTGTAGTGTGATCAGATCTCGTGGATATCATGTGATGCCTGAAGACAATGCTATCTTTCAGACTCTAGGTTGCCACAACAATAAATTGAGAGCAGGAAATTCCAGTGGATAAACTGGCCATTCTGTTAGTTACTGTTTGAATATACATACATCACTATTACATTTCTCTTCTGGAGTAAAGTGAGTTGCCCTCAGGAACACAATGGAAACAACACCAAAATGAGGCCTTAACTGGGTAGAAACTTCCTAGGATGGCCTCTGCCAGGCAACAAATAAAATTGTATTGGGTAGAGCTATTTTCATGTAAGTGAAAATACAGTCACTCTTCCGTCTTGCTCAACAGCCTTAACCACAGGCACTGGAGTGTGTTGAAAGTCAACACAAAGAAACTCCTAAATCAATTCAGGAAATGAAGTAAGAGATACACATCTTAGGAAATCAATCAGAGCTTCTGGAATTGAAAAACTCAATTAAAATTTTCAAAATACAGTTGAAAGTTTTATTAATCGACTGTGCCAAGCAGAAGAAAAAAATTCAGAGCTTAAAGACCAGTCTTTTAAAATAACCAAATCTGACAAACAAAATTTAAAAAAAAACAAGAATTAAGAAAAATGAACAAAATCTTTGAGAAATACAGGATTATGTAAAGTGACCAAACCTATAAATTACTGGCATTCTTGAGAGAGGAGAAAAAGTATATAACACAGAAAACATATTTGAAGGAATAATTCAAAAAGTGTCCCTAGTCTTATTATCTTGTTAGAGACGTAGACAACCAGATTCAAGAAATCCAGAGAACACCTGCGAGATACTATACAAAATGAACATCACGAAAGCACATACTCACCAGACTTTCCAAGGTCAGTGCTAAAGAAAAAATCTTAAAAATCTTAAAAGCGGATAGAGAAAAAAGCCAGATCTTGTAAAAAGGGAACACCTTCAGAATATAGCAGACTTCTCAGCAGAAATTTATAAGCCAGGAGAGATTGGGGGCCTATTTTCAGAATTCTAAAAGAAACGAAATTCCAACCAAGAATTTCATATTACACCAAACTAAACTTCATAAGCAAAGGAGAAATAAAATATTTTCTAGACAAGCAAGCACTAAGGGAATTCATTGCCACTAGACCCATCTCGTAAGAGATCTTTAAGGGAATTCTAAAAGAGAAAACAAAAGAAGGATACCTTCTACCACAGAAACACCCTTGAGTATATAGACCACAGATACTATAAACCAACGACACAGTAGAAACTACAAAGCAGCCAGCTAACAACTTCACGATAGCACCAAAGCCTCACATATTAATTATAACCTTGAATACAAACAGTCTAAATGCTCCATTGAAAAGGCACAGAGTTTCAAGTTGGATAAAAGAACAAGATCAGTCCATCTGCTGTCTTCAAGAGACCCTTTTTTTTTTTTTTTTTTTTGAGACAGAGTCTCGCTGTGTCGCCCAGGCTGGAGTGCAGTGGCCAGATCTCAGCTCACTGCAAGCTCCGCCCCCCGGGTTTATGCCATTCTCCTGCCTCAGCCTCCTGAGTAGCTGGGACTACAGGCACCCGCCACCTCGCCCGGCTAGTTGTTTTGTATTTTTTTAGTAGAGACGGGGTTTCACCGTGTTAGCCAGGATGCAAGAGACCCTTTTTATGTGTAACAACACCCACCCGTAGGCTCACATTAAAGGACTGGAGAAAGTTCTATCACACAAAAGGAAAACAAAAAAGAGCAGGAGTCACTATTCTTATACCAGATAAAACAGACTTTAAACCAACAACAGTCAAAAAAAGACAAAGGGTATTACATAATGATAAAGGGTTCAATTCAACAAGGAGACTTAACTATCCTAAATATAAATGCACACAACATTGGAGCACCCAGATTCATAAAACAACTACTTTTAGACATACCAAAAGAAATAGCCATACAATAATGGGGCGGGGGAACTTCAACACCCTACTGACAATCTAAGGCAGATCATCCAGGCAGAACCCAACAAAAAAACTCAGGACATGATTCAGACACTTAACCAATAGGACATAAGAGATACCTACAAAATACTTCACCCATCCACCACAGAATATACATTGCTATCATCTGCACACAGAAGATACTCTAATATCAACCACAAGCTCGGCCATAAAGCAAGTTTTGATAAATTCAAAAAAACCAAACTCTTACCAACCATATTCTTGAAATAGAAATAGGTGTCAATACCAAAAAGATTTCCCAAGACCACACAATTGAATGAAAATCAAACAAATTGTCCCTGCATGACTTTGGGGTAAGCAATGAAATTAAGGCAGAAAGGAAAAAAATATTTAAAAGAAATGAAAACAGAACCACAACATACCAAAATTTTTGGGATGCAGCAAAAACCACATTAAGACAAAAGTTTATAGCATTAATGCTTACCTCAAAAAGTTAGAAAGCTCTCAGCCAGACACAGGGGCTCAAACATGTAATCCCAGTACTTTGGGAGGTTGAGGTGAGCAAATCACTTGAGCTCAAGAGTTTGAAACCCACCTGGGCAACATGATGAAATTCCATCTCTACTAAAAATACAAAAAATCGCCAGGCATGGTGGTGCACACGTGTAATCACAGCTACATCTAACCCAGGAGGTGCAAGATCTCTACAAGGAAAACTACAAAACACTGTGGAAAGAAATCATAGGTGACACAAACAAATGGAAAAACATCCTATGCTCATGGGGTGGAAGAATCAATACTGTTAAACTTGCCATACTACCCAAAGCAATTTACAGATTCCATGCTATTTCTATCCAATTACCAATGTAATTTTTCACAGAATTAGGAAAAACTATTCTAAAATTCACATAAAACCAAAAAAGCCCAAATAGCAAAAAAAAAAAAAAAAAAAAAATCCTAAGCAAAAAGAACAAAGCTGGAGACATCACATTACCCAACTTGAAACTATACTATAAGGCTACAGTAAGCCAAACAGCATGATACTGGTACAAGAACAGACACAAAGACTGATGGAACAGAATAGAGAACTCAGAAATAAAGTCACACACCTACAACTATGTGATCTCCAAAAAAGTCAACAAAAACAAGCAATGGGGAAAGGACCCCCTACTCAATAAATTGTACTGGGATAGCTGGCCAGCCATCTGCCGAAGATTGGAACTGGACCCTTTCCTTTCATCATATACAAAAATTAACTCAAAATGGATTAGATATTTAAATGTAAGACTTCATACTATAAGAATCCCAGAAGAAAACCTAGAAAACACCATTCTGTACATTGGCATAGAGAAATAATCTGTGACTAAGTCCTCAAAAGCAAATGCAACAAAAACAAAAATTGACAAGTGGGACCTAATTAAGAGCTTCTGCACAGTAAGATAAAACATCAACATAGTCAATAAACAATCTACAGAATAGGAGAAAATATTCACAAACAATGCATCCAACAAAGGTCTTATATCCAGAATCTAAAAGGAACCTAAAGAACTGAACAAACAAATAATAAATAGTCCCATTAAAAAGTGGGCAAGGATTTTGCTGGCAAGATGGCCAAATAGGAACAGCCCGGTCTGCAGCTTCTAGCAAGATTGACCCAGAAGGCAGGTGATTTCTGTATTTCCAACTGAGGTACTTGGTTCATCTCATTGGCACTGGTTGGACAGTAAGTGCAGCCCAAGGAGGGCGAGGCAAAGCAGGGGTTGGGGGAAATCCCTCTCCCACTCAAGGGAAGCCATTAGGGACTCTACCGTGTACTCCAGCCCAGATACTGCGCTTTTCTCATGGTCTTTGCAACCTGTAAACCAGGAGATTCCCTCCAGTGCCTACACCACCAGGGCCCTGGGTTTCCAGCACAAAACTGGGCGGCTGTTTGGACAGACACCAAGCTAGCCACAGGAGTTTTCTTTCATACCCCAGTGGCACCTCGAACACCAGTGAGACAGAACAATTTACTCCCCTGGAAAGGGGGCTGAAGCCACGGAGCCAAGTGGTCTGGCTCCGGAGGTCCCGCCCCTACGGAGCCCAGCAAGTTAAGATCCACTGGCTTGAAATTCTTGTACCAGCACAGCAGTCTGGGACCCTCAAGCTTGGTGCCGGGAGGGGCGTCCACCATTGCTGAGACTTGAGTAGGCAGTTTTATCCTCACAGTGTAAACAAAACCTCTGGGAAGTTCCAACTGGGTGGAGCCCACTGCAGCTCAGCAAGACTGCCACTGCCTCTCTAGATTCCTTCCTCTATGGGCAGGGCATTTCTGAAAAAAAGGCACCAGCCTCAGTCAGGGACTTATAGATAAAACCCTCACCTACCTGGGACAGAGCACCTGGGGGAAGGGGCGGTTGTGGGCACAGCTTCAGCGGACGTAAACGTCCATACCTGGCAGCTCTGAAGAGAGCAGCGGATCTCCCAGCACAGCATTAGAGCTCTGATAAGGGACAGACTGCCTCCTCAAGTGGGTCCCTGACCCCTGTGCATCCTGACTTGAGAGGCACCTCCCAGCAGGGGCCAACAGACACCTCCTACAGATGTGTCTTCCTTTTCTCAGCACCACATTCTTCCTTCTTCTCAGCACCACATTGCACTTATTCTAAAATTAACCACATATTGGAAGTAAAACACTCCTCAGCAAATGCAAAAGAATGGTAATCATAACAAACAGTCTCTCCGACCACAGTGCAATCAAATCAGAACTCAGGATTAAGAAACTCACCAGAGCCGGCTGGCATCTGGTAGGTGCCCCTCTGGGACAAAGCTTCCAGTGGAAGGAACAGGCAGCAATCTTTACTGTTGTGCGGCCTCTGCCAGTGATACCCAGGCAAATGGGGTCTGGGGCGGACCTCCAGCAAACTCCAGCAGACCTGCAGCAGAGGGGCCTGATTGTTAGAAGGAAAACTAACAAACAGAAAGGAATAATATCAACATCAACACAAAGGATGTCCACTCAGAGACCCCATCCAAAGGTCACCAACTTCAAAGGCCAAAGGTAGATAAATTCATGAAGATGAGGAGAAACCAGTGCAAAAAGACTGAAAATTCCAAAAACCAGAACACCTCTTCTCTGCCAAAGAATCACAGCTCCTTGCCAGCAAGGGAACAAAACTGGACGGAGAATAAGTTTGATAAACTGACAGAAGTGGGCTTCAGAAGGTGGGTAATAACAAACTCCTGTGAGCTAAAGGAGTATGTTCTGATCCAATGCAAGCAAGCTAAGAACCTTGAAAAAAGGTTAGATGAATTGCTAACTAGAATAACCAGTTTAGAGAAGAATATAAATGACCTGATGGAGCTGAAAAACACACCACGAGAACTTCGTGAAACATACACAAGTATCAATAGCCGAATCGATCAAGCGGAAGAAAGGATATCAGAGACTGAAGATCAACTCAATGAAATAAAGCAAGAAGACAAGATTAGAGAAAAAAGAGTGAAAAGAAACAAAGCCTCCAACAAATATGGGACTATGTGAAAAGACCAAACATTTGACTGGTGTACCTGAAAGTGACAGAGAGAATGGAACCAAGTTGGAAAACACTCTTCAGGATATTATCCAGGAGAACATCCCCAACCTAGCAAGGCAGGCCAACATTCAAATTCAGGAAATACAGAGAACGCCACAAAGATATTCCTCAAGAATAGCAACCCCAAGACACATAATTCGCAGATCACCAAGGTTGAAATGAAGGAAAAGATGTTAAGGGCAGCCAGAGAGAAAGGTCAGGTTACTCACAAAGGGAAGCCCACCAGACTAACAGCGAATCTCTCGGCAGAAACCCTACTAGCCAGAAGAGATTGACGGCCAATATTCAACATTTTTAAAGAAAAGAATTTTCAACCCAGAATTTCATATCCTGCCAAACTAAGCTTCATAAGTGAAGGAGAAATAAAATCCTTTACAGACAAGGAAATGCCGAGAGATTTTGTCACCATCAGGCCTGCCCCACAAGAGCTCCTGAAGGAAGCACTAAACATGGAAAGGAATAACCGGTACCAGCCACTGCAGAAACATGCCAGATTGTAAAGACCATCAATGCTATGAAGAAACTACATCAATTAATGGGCAAAACAACCAGATAGAATCATAATGGCAGGATCAAATTCACACATAACAATATTAACATTAAATGTAAATGGACTAAATACCCCAATTAAAAGACACAGACTGTCAAATTGGATAAAGAGTCAAGACCTATCAGTGTGCTATATTTAGGAGACCCATCTCTTGTGCAAAGACACACATAGGCTCAAAATAAAGGGATGGAGGAATATTTACCAAGCAAATGGAAAGCAAAAAAAAAGCAGGGGTTGCAATCCTAGTCTCTCATAAAACAGACTTTAAACCAACAAAGATCAAGAGAGACAAAAAAGGGCATTACTTAATAGTAAAGGGATCAGTGCAACAAGAAGAGCTAACTATCCTAAATACATATGCACCCAATACAGGAGGACCCAGATTCATAAAGCAAGTTCTTAGAGACCTACAAAAAGACTTAGAGTCCCACAAAATAATAGTGGGAGACTTTAACACCCCACTGTCAATATTAGATCAACAAGTCAAAAAATTAACAAGGATATCCAGGACTTGAACTCAGCTCTGGACCAAGCAGACCTAATAGACATCTACAGAACCCTCCACCCCAAATCAACAGAATATACATTCTTCCTTCTTCTCAGCACCACATCGTACTTATTCTAAAATTGACCACATAATTGGAATTAAAACACTCCTCATCAAATGCAAAAGAATGGTAATCATAACAAACAGTCTCTCAGATCACAGTGCAATCAAATCGGAACTCAGGATTAAGAAACTCACTCAAAACTGCACAACTACATGGAAACTGCACAACTACATGGAAACAGGAACAACCTGCTCCTGAATGACTACTGGGTAAATAAAGAAATGAAGGCAGCAATAAAGATGTTCTTTGAAACCAATAAGAACAAAGACACAACGTACCAGAATCTCTGGGACAGATTTAAAGCAGTGTGTAGAGGGAAATGTATAGCACTAAATGCCCACAAGAGAAAGCAGGAAAGATCTAAAATCGACACCCTAACATCACAATTGAAAGAACTAGAGAAGCAAGAGCAAACACATTCAAAACCTAGCAGAAGGCAAGAAATAACTAAGATCAGAGCAGAACTGAAAAAGAGACATGAAAACCCTTCAAAAAATCCATGATTCTAAGAGCTGATTTTTTGAAAAGATCAACAAAATAGATAGACCACTAGCCAGACTAAAAGAAAAAAAAGAGAAGAATCAAATAGATGCAATAAAAAATGGTAAAGAGGATATCACCACTGATCCCACAGAAATACAAGCTATCCACAGAAAATACTATAAACATCTCTACACAAATCAACTAGAAAATCTAGAAGAAATGGATAAATTATTGGACACATACATCCTCTCAAGACTAAACCAGGAAGAAGTTGAATCCCTAAATAGAGCAATAACAAGTTCTGAAGTTGAGGCAGCAATTAATAGCCTACCAGCCAAAAAAGTCCAGGACCAGATGGATTCACAGCCGAATTCTACCAGAGGTACAAAGAGGAGCTGGTACCATTTCTCCTGAAACTATTCCAAACAATAGAAAAAGAGGGAATCCTCCCTAACTCATTTTATGAGGTCAGCATCATCCTGATACCAAAATGTGACAGTGACACAACAAAAAAAGAAAATTTCAGGCCATTATCCCTGATGAACATTGATGCAAAAATCCTCAATAAAATACTGGCAAACAGAATCCAGCAGCACATCAAAAAGCTTATCCACCACGATCAAGTCAGCTTCATCCTTGGGATGCAAGCCTGGTTCAACATACGCAAATCAATAAACATAATCCATCACATAAACAGAACCAACGACAAAAACCACATGATTATCTCAATAGATGCAGAAAAGGCCTTCGACAAAATTCAACAGCCCTTCATGCAAAAAACTCTCAATAAACTAGGCATTGATGGAACGTATCTCAAAATAATAAGAGCTATTTATGACAAACCCACAGCTAATATCATACTGAATGGGCAAAAATTGGAAGCATTCCCTTGGAAAACCAGCACAAGATAAGGATGCCCTCTCTCACCACTCCTATTCAACATAGTATTGGAAGTTCTGTCCATGGCAACCAGGCAAGAGAAACAAATAAAGGGTATTCAATTAGGAAACGAGGAAATCAAATTTTCTCTGTTTGTAGATGACATGACTGTATATTTAGAAAACACCATCATCTCAGCCCAAAATCTCCTCAAGTTAATAAGCAACTTCAGCAAAGTCTCAGGATACAAAATCAACGTGCAAAAATTACAAGCATTTCTATATACCAATAACAGACAAACAGAGAGCCAAATCATGAGTGAACTCCTATTCACAATTGCTACAAAGGGAATAAAATACCTAAGAATCCAACTTAAAAGGGATGTGAAGGACCTCTTCAAGGAGAACTACAAACCACTGCTCAGTGAAATAAAAGATGACACAAACAAATGGAAAAACTTTCCATGCTTATGGATAGGAAGAATCAATATCATAAAAATGCCCATACTGCCCAAAGTAATTTATAGATTCAGTGCTATCCCCATCAAGCTACCATTTACTTTCTTCACATAATTGGAATAAAATGACTTTAAATTTCACATGGAACCTAAAAAGAGCCCACATAGCCAAGACAATTCTAAGCAAAAAGAACAAATCTGGAGGCGTCACACTACCTGACTTCAAACTATACTACAAGGCTACAGTAACCAAAACCGCATGGCATTGGTACCAAAACAGATATATAGACCAACGGAACAGAACAGAGGCCTAAGAAATAATGCCACGCATCTACAACCATCTGATCTTTGACAAATCTGATAAAACAAGCAATGGGGAAAGGAGTCCCTATTTAATAAATGGTGTTGGGAAAACTGGCTAGCTATATGCAGAAAGCTGAAACTGGATCCCTTCCTTACACCTTATATAAAAATTAACTCAAGATGGATTAAAGACTTAAACGTAAGACCTAAAACCATAGGCAATATCATTCAGGACATAGGCATGGAAGACTTCATGACTAAAACACCAAAAGCAATGGCAACGAAAGCCAAAATTGATAAATGGGATCTGATTAAAGAGCTTTTGCACAGCAAAAGAAACTGTCAGCAGAGTGAACAGGCAACCTACAGAATGGGAGATTTTTGCAATCTATCCGTCTGACAAAGGGCTAATATCCAGAATCCATAAGGAACTTAAACAAATTTACAAGAAGAAAACAGCCCCATGAAAAAGTGGGCAAAAGATAAGAACAGACACTTCTCAAAAGAAGACATTTATGCAGCCAACAAACATATGAAAAAAAGCTCATCATCACTGGTCATTAGAGAAATGCAAATCAAAACTACAATGAGATACCATCTCACACCAGTTAGAATAGTGATCATCAAAAAGTCAAGAAACAACAGATGCTGGAGAGGATGTGGAGAAATAGGAACACTTTTACACTGTTGTTGGGAGTGTAAATTAGTTCGACCATTATGGAAGACAATGTGGCAATTCCTCAAGGATCTAGAACTAGAAATGCCATTTGACCCAGCAATCCCATTACTGGGTCTATACCCAAAGGATTCTAAATCATTCTACTATAAAGACACATGCATACGTATGTTTATTGCAGCACTGTTCACAATAGCAAAGACTTGGAACCAACTCAAATGCCCATCAATGATTGACTGGATAAAGAAAATGTGGCACATATACGCCATGGAATACTATGCAGCCATAAAAAAGATGAGTTCATGTTCTTTGCAGGGACATGGATGAAGCTGGAAACCATCATTCTCAGCAAACTAACACAAGAACAGAAAAACCAAACACCACATGTTCTCACTCATAAGTGGGAGGTGAACAATGAGAACACATGGACACAGGGAGGGGAACATCACACACCAGGGCCTGTCAGGGGAGTGGGGCTATGGGAGACATAGCATTAGGAGAAATACCTAACGTAGATGATGGGTTGATGGGTGCAGCAAACTACCATGACATGTGTATACCTATGTAGCAAACCTACATGTTCTGCACATGTATCCCAGAACTTAAAGTATAATACTAAAAAAAAAAAAAGAAAAGTGGGCAAATGATATGAACAGGCACTTTTCAAACAAAGATATGCAAGTGTCCGACAAACATATGCAAAAATGCTTAGCATCACTCATTGCCAGAGAAATGCAAATGAAAACTACAATGAGATATCATCTTACTCCAGTCAGGATGACTATTATTAAAAAGTCAAAAAACAACAGATGCTGATGGGCTGCAGAGAAAAGGAATGCTTATACATTGTTGGTGGGAATGTAAATTAGTTCAGGCACTGTCAAAAGTAGTTGGAGATTTCTCAAAGAACTTAAAACAGAACTACCATTCAACCCAGCAGTCCCATTATACTCAAAAGAAAAATAAATTATTCTACCAAAAAGACACATGTACTCATATATTCATTGCAGCACTATTCACAATAGCAAAGACATGGAATCAACGTAGATCCCCACCAACGGCAGACTGGATAAAGAAAATGTCATACATATACACCGTGGAATTCTACATGTTCATAAATAAAGGACGAACTCATTTCCTTTGCAGCAACATGAATGCAGATGGAGGCCATTATCCTAAGTAAATAATACAGGAGCAGAAAACCAAATACCACATGTTCTCACTATAAGTGGGAGCTAAATATTGGGTACTCATGGACATAAAGGTGTCAACAGTAGACACTGCATACTATAAGAGAAGGGAAGGGAGGGGAGCAAGTGTTGAAAAACTATCGTGTTCTATGCGCACTACGTGGGTGACAGGATCATTCGTACCCCAAACCTCAACATCATGAAATATACTCATGCACCAAACCTGCACATGTACCTCCTGAATCTAAAATAAAAGTTGAAACTATTTTTTAAAAAGTACGTACCAAGTGAGAAATAAATTATTCAAATAAATGAATAAAATACTTAGTGAAAAATAAATAAAATGAGCATCAGCAACAGCCTTGAAACAGAAAATAAAGTTTTTTTAAAAATGGGCAAACTACATTCAGAGAAAGAGGTAATACTGAAGTTTCACAATGGGAGCGGGGCTGTAAGAGGACAGTTCATCCCCTATATCTTAGTGATGGCAGAGGTTTAAGAGCTCCTAGTGTTAACAGCGAGGCTAAGGTCTTCATTTAACACAAGCGGAGGAGCTTGTCTCCTTGCTAATATTGGCCAATACTGGTCAATTGCCACTTCAAAAGGGAAGTGGCTGCTTTGCCAGATCAGGCATGGGTTAAGGCCAAGGTTAGGACATATCCACAGGCTGTACCAGAAACAGACAGGACAGAGGAACCCAGCTTCTTTAGCAGCATACTTGGACATTCTGATTACCACCTTTCTTCTGGGCAGAGAGCGGAAACCAGGCTAAGGCAGCCACACATGCTGCCAGTTACCCCCAAAGCCTCTTAGAAATAGAGAGTCTTTAAGGTTCTCAGTATATGTGAAAATGAAAGCTGGGTGTTGTGGCTCATGCCTGTAATCCCAATACTTTGGGAGGCCAAGGCAGGAAGATTGCTTGAGCCCAGGAGTTTGAAGTTCAAGACCAGTCTGGGCAAGAGAGCAGATCCCGTCTACAAATACTTAGGAAGCTGAGGCAGGAGGATTCCTTTGAGCCCAGGAGTTTGAGGCCACAGTGAACTATGATCATGCTACCACACTCCAGCCTGGGTGACAAAGCAAGACCTGTCTCAGAAATAAATAAGAAAAAAATGAATTTTGGTACATTTTTAATATTTTGGTAATTTTTAGTATTTACATTTAACAAGTTGCTGCTTTTAAAACAAAGACACACAAAAGGTAAGGTAATTACAGGATTTATGAAACTATTAAATCATAGTGCCCTGTGGTTGCTATGGTTGAGATAATGGGACAAGTTTAAAGTGGTGTTGCCTTCTTTCAGTCCTCTGGGTGTAACTCCGGACATAATATTCATGTTTATACTTGAGACTCTTCATTACTGAAAAGTGAAGTCACATAGTCCCCTTGGTCCCTCTGTGAAGGGTACTATTTACTTCCCAAATGTTCCTAATTGAAAATCATTCCTTAATAATAAGCCTAGCACACTACCTGCTCCAACATACCGTGATGTTATAAAGGAGGCAAAAAGACAATTTGCAAGGAACCAAAAGGATTTTAGGATGTAAGTTGATGCTATACTATTGTTAAATATAATACTTTTTTATAGCTGGAAACAGAGAAATCATCTAAACTAAGTTCCTTATGTTAATCATGAGAGTCATGTCTGAGCATCTTACAGACTCAGAGATTCTTTTCAGGTAAGTGTCAAGGGTGTATGTTGTAACCATGGAACCATGGCAAGTGAGAGGGACAGAAGAAAGGAAAGAAGCTTTGCTTGGTGTGACTGGAGGGGTGCACCTCAACAGGAAGAGGCAAGAGCTCCAGGGAATGGAGATTGGAGTATCGTCCATTTACAAAGATAAGCCCTGGAAGACCAGCAGAAAGGTTCCCTGCAGGAGAAGGAATTCCCTGGAGCTGGGGTGGCAGCTGGGCTGGTGTCAAGCAAGGAAATCAAGAAAGCAAAGTCCTTCCTGAAATGTTTTCTTGGGGGAACATTTTCAGTTATTTGTACTTAATTTAAATAATTGCTTGTGGTCAGTCATGGTAATCTTATGTGCTAGGAAGCTAGGAATGGGTTAATGAGAGAATATCCATCAATTTTTACAAGAACAAATTGGCAGGGTCCACTTCTTCTGTCCATGCTATCAAAGTTACTGCCTTGAGATGTCATTGCCTTTAGGGGGAGAAAAGATGATCCTCCCTTTTGGGTGCCTCCTGCTGTCCAAGGAGCACCTCCAAGAGAGGTAAATGGAGGACCACCAGTTATGTCCTATCCAGTGGGCAGATCTAAAAGCCTGCACCCCCGTTTTCCAAGGGTCCCCATTGCCTCTTTCCCGCCCACCCACCCACAGATGCATGTGTACGTCCACACACACATACCCTTTAGACTTCCTGCACTTAGTGGGAAAAACAGGGATGGACAGCTTTCCAGAGGGCCCCCATGGTAGCAGAAGGTGGAGTCCAGCTGTCCTCAGGCATGGTAGGTGATACCGTCAGCACATGTTTGTAAGAGGGAATGTGCTGAGGGATTCTTTACACTAAATAGTGCATAGGGAGGGAATGAATTGGTTTGTCGAGGGCTTTTATTAACACATGTATATCAGTAAATTGCTGATTTATTCTTTTCCAATTAGTAATGCCTGCATTATTTTAAAATTTAACTTCAAATTTTGACTTTATAGGGAAAAGCTCAGAATTAATGAAGAACTAAAACTTCTAAAATGGCGGCAGGAAAGAATTGACAAGGAGCTTGATAGGTTTGTCTCTTATTCAATTGGTAGTGCTTAAGATCATCTTTAATTGAAGAGATGTTACATAAAACCACAAAACTGCAAAAAAAGTTTTCTAGTTAACAGTTAATCTGGAGTAACATTTTAACTTTCTTTAATCACAAAATAATCTACTCTGATCATTTAATTAATCGCTAAACATTATCATCATCTACTTTTTCCTCTCCAGCCATAGGACTTAAGCTCAAGTCCTTTTCAAAATAAACCGATAAGCGTGCCCCATCCTATGAAAGTTGTAAACTAGAAAAACAACCGATTTAGCTGGTCTCTCTTGGGCTAGTTTTTTATTTCTCTTCTTCCCCTATGCATATAAACATTTTTCCTCAATGAAGGGACTCATTTGTTTATTTTATAAATTAAACCATAAGAAGAAAAACTATAAAGTATTGAGATTAACCTACTTCTTACAACACACCGGCAAGCACGTGCAGAATAAGAAGTATCAGACAAGTCCAGCCCTTCAAACAAGCCCCCTAGGGAGACGGTAACTTTGTGCCAGTCACACTTCATACTTCTAAATATGATTTTAGAACTTACAAAGCTAGTTTTCCAGTCACATGAGAAAATTAAACCCACTACTTTAGGATCTTATCTCACTTTTCACCAAAAACTTTATCACCTAGCTTTCTGCTTCACAACACCTGTTATAAGGTTCCATTCCGGGTGACTCTTACAAGTTTCCAAAGATCAAATCCACACAGGACAAGAGTTTTCACCACTGAGAATATGCAGAGGAATGTAGGACAATTTTCAGAGTAACTCACAAGAAGTATTCAAATATGTTTAATGCAATGGCACATTGTTGAAAAATACGCATTCAGATATATAAATCCCATGTGCTTGTTAAAGTTATAGGCACAGTGTATGAGCTTCCATTTGTAATCTTGAAAAGAGATATTCCTGAGAGGAAAGGCAATCAGAAAGAGGGAGGATTAGTAATGTTATAAAACTTCATGAATATACTAAAACCACTGAACTGTACACTTTAATGGTTCAATTTTATGGTATGTAACATATATCTGAATAAAACTGTTATTTTTTTTAAGAGGGGAGATTGTAAACTAGAAGAGTGACTTGGAAGAGGGAGTGATTTTAACTTAGTGAGATGAGACAGATTCTAAGGATACTGTGCAGTTCAAGGAGATTCTAAGAAGGTGTTACTGAGAATCGACACCGTAAGAGCCAGATTTGAGACAAGCATGGAAGGAAAAATGTGAGGCCTAAAGAGCAATCAGTGAGGAGGAAACCCAGCTTGAGAAGACAAAACAAGCAGAGAGAGAATGAGTGAGGGGGCATGTGCCAGTCACAGAGCACGAATGCAAGAGAACCTCCGACTAAGTAATCCCACTCTGCCTTCGGGGTGCGCTGGTCTACATGCTGAAGACACCTCGGATAGGCCTGGCAAGGGGTTAAATAGCTCATCTAAACTGGCTGCTTCAGCGACGTGTATTTGGGATTTGCAGAAAATTTTACTTCCTGCCAATTTTATGGAAAAATAGTTTTTAAGTATGTCACTTGAAAATTGCCAGTGAAATTAATAGTCTTATATATCCTTTATTCCGTTTCTCTTTCTCTCATCTGTGTTACTTTTACTAATGTTTCTCCTTGTCTCAAGTTTCTATCCTTCCTTGCCTAGCTACCATTGCTTCTCCCCTCATTCTTAGATCTCTGGAAAAGTTCCTGCTGCTTCCTGAATTCAACCATTCAAGTCCTTCATAAATATTTCTTGAATGAATACTTGGTGATAGATACGATGAGATTCCTGGATCCCTGCTCACAATGAGCTTACAGTCTAGTAAGCACTCTTACCCACTGGCCTTTTCCATCTCCCTCTCTTTCTTCCCTGTATCTCTCCCTCGCCAGTCTCTTTTACTCTTCTCTCCCCACTGTCCCTCCTTAAAGTCTGGGCTAGAGCCTCATGAGTGGAATCAGTTAAAGCAATACTATGTGAACCATCTAACTGAAGAGGATGTGCCACTGCTGGGATGAGAACCACACAGTGGGTGGAATTGAAGGCCTGAGTCACAATGCTTGGGTTCAGACTGTCTCCTTGCTAGGTGTATGACTGCTGTGTGTGTGTGTGTGTGCATGCATGCACATGCAGCGGGGGTGGGTGTCCGAACCTATCTAAGCCTGTTTCCTCATTTATAAAATAGGATAATAGTAGTGCCTACTTCAGAAGTTTTAAGGGTAATTGAATTAATATATGTAAAGTGCTGGGCAAATGCCCAGTATATTAAATTCTTAATAAATGTTGCTTATTAGATGGTGTCAGTATAAGGACAATTAGTTTGGTTACTGATTTTCTTTATTCCATTATTAGACTCCAAGCAAAGGCTACCAAGAAACCTCACGAAGTGAAACAGGACTTTGAGAAGTTTCTACATGAACTGGTATGTTTTCTTTCTGAAAATAATTGAGAATTCTCTCTCTAGCTTCTTTTATATAGACTGGACAATATTTCATAAGAATGTATGGTGGCATTCTTATCCAAATTACAGTGGCAGAAGAGGATACATTCTTGTCATTTAATCATCCACATGCACATGTAAGAAAATCTCTGTTTTACATATTGAGTGGCAACTCACGTTCACGTTCCCCATTTCCAGCTTCTGACCAGGAACGGTTTATGTAACTCAAAAGCTCCAAATGCAGTTAGAATTACAAACTAATAATCATTGATGTTTGAAGCTGTATTTTGTTTTTCATTAATAATTCAACAAAATCATATTGGGTACCAACAGCTGTGTTAGATGGATGGACCCTGCCCTCAATTAATGGAAACACAAGGCAGAATATCATAAGGTTCTAAATAGGACTCAAGTATGAGAAAGAAAGGAAAGAAAGGAGCCTGTTCCATCTTTCTGATTTTCCTTGTCATCTTCTCTTTCGCTTCTCTTTACCTATGGGCAGTCTTGTTAAGTCTGAAGGGCCTCTTCCCTCCCAACAGACAAGAACATATAGAGACTAGTGTACAATATGTCTGAAGGTTGGACAACTGGAGGTCAGGAATAGAGGAGAGCCTTTTATTTTCAGCATGTCAAGGCTTCCACTCAAAAATCTAGAGCAATCCCATTGGCTGCTAGTATAATGTCAAAAATGGGTCAAATCAAATTCCTACATGGGTCAGAAAAGTGAGAAAGTGGTGAAACACCTGGGTGTTGTATAATATACAAACAGGACAGTATAATAAGCAAACAGGACTATTCTTTTTATTTTTTTGTTGAAATAGGGTCTCACTCTGTCACCTGTCACCCAGGCTGGAGTGCAGTGCTGCAGCCTTGAGGTCCTCAGCTCAAGTGATCCTCCTGTCTCAGCCTCCCAAGTAGCTGGGACAGCAGGCACATGCCACCACTCCCAGCTAAAGACTATTTTTTACATCCACACACGAAAATATTCATTCTTCTTTTTTTTTTTTTTTTTTTGGTCTATCTTCCCTACTATTGATAGAGACATGGGCACAGAGAAATACCTAATTAGAATAGGAAAACAACAGTGCAAGTGTGCTGATAAAGGGCAAGTGACCCCAGCTGGTAAGTGGTAAATGATTTGAGTGTCAGGGGAATTATTATACAAGCAGTTGTGGAAACTGTAGCGCACTGGAAAGCCGTGCCTCATCTAACAAGACAGCTACTATCTCAGCCCTAGTTCATTGATGCCCCGCAGAAATGTAGGACAAGTAGTATCAGATATTCCACCACTCAGTAATCCAGATTCTGAGTAATCCAGAATATCTGATACTGCTTGTACAATCTCCTGATTTGGGGCCCAAGTTTTTAGTCATTCTGTGGGTCAAACTATATACATCTGCAGACCAGATGTGGCCCGTGGGCTGCTGGGCTGTAACCCCTGATCTAAATGCTGCCTGGATTTGACTCTTCAAAAGCTAACTCCAGCCAGCATAGTCAATCTTGTTCTTCACTACATACCAAAGCAAACCCTTCACTCTCACTGAGCCTCCTCCATGCACCATGTCGGCCTGTACCCATAGGCTTTGCTCATCTGCAGTGTGCACTCCACAGCTTTTAAACTCTACTCATCCTTTAGGACCATGCTCAAAATCCACTTACTGCATGATCTTTCTTCTAATGGCCCCGGCCCTATCCCTTCCAGGTAAGTTCGGCATCTCTCATAATGTCTAGAATACCACACAGTGATGGTAAGACTGAAACATAGTTCTTTTTTTCAAGAGAGAAATCAAAACACATATAGAATAGATCCCTCGCTTAGATGACCATGTGTGTCCCCCAAAGAATAGTGCACACTGGAAATTTTTACTCACCTTTTGTGAAGAAGAAATCACCTAGTGAAAATTTTAAATGGAACAGCAAAGCAATGACAAGCGCCTTTTTTTTTTTTGTTACACTGATCCAGGTATCTCTAAAGAATTATATACCAACCACAAATCCTTTGTGGAAAATGGCACAGTATTAAAAAATAAAAGATTATAAATTTAAATAAATTCAGGTTTTGGATTTTTGGGTTTATAGAACTCAAAATTCTTTTAACAAATTTGACTCAAGCTTTCTCAAGCATTTACCTTTCTGCTAAGAATGAAAATGCATCAGAAGTTTATTTTAAAATAGAATATCGGCTTTCCTATTATTCTATGTATGACTGTTATCCTTTAAGAAATAAAACCAGCTTTGCGCAGGCCTCCCTTAAACTGAAATTCTAGAGGGTGATGCCCAATCTGTGAGTTAAACATTAATGAGCTAATGAAATCACAGAATCATAAGTAATTGTGATATTTCTGGATAATTCATGCCATAAAACCACTGCTATCTCAATTACCTGAGTATTTCAGCAAAATACTTTTTGGTCCAAATCATTACGTAATTCAGAAAGTGCTTCCTATAGTCCATCCACGAGAGAAAGCCAGTCATTTGCCATCACTAGCCAAACATTTCTGCCCACTCTTGATGTACATACAGAGGTACCCATCAATACCGTTACAAATCCCAGAATTCATTAAGTCTTTTCATAGTCACTTTCACCCACATACTTGCATACCTGCTTTATACTGGGGTGCATATATACAAACAAGCTTTTCTAGATAAACAAAGAAGGCATATAAGGAATGTGTGGGATTTCTTGGAAGTGGCTCTTGAATTAGAGAGGTATTTGAGAAAAAGTAGTAGAAAAAGAGTGATAAGAAAGTAAGTTCTATGAACAAACTGAATTATCTGAATTATCATCTAGATAATTCTTTATTTCAATGTGAATAGAAGAGACTTAAAGTGTTTTTTATCTAAGTTTTTCTGTTAAGTAATGGAGATAGCTCAGGGCCAAAAGAATTGAAAGTGGTTATTTCAATGATATCACATGGTTTAAAAATATTCAAATGAGTCTGAATTTTCTTCCCATATCCTCCTTTTGTCAGAAAAAAAAAAAATCCTTACTCTCTTGATAATTGGAGAAATCTCACATTCAATTATACAATGTCCAAGAAAATCTGTGAAACTTTAATCATGTATTATTTTCATAGCGTTCTGAAGCTGAAATTGAGAGAGAATGTGTGGCATCACTGTCGTCATCATCATCATCATCAACAGAGAACTACAACTTTGAGGAAGAAGAGTACTAAGAGAAACCGGAAATGAACTCTATTTAAGAATAATGCGTACAATTCAATGGTATCAGTTTAATTTTAACAATATATTTAATTCAAGTCCAATTCATGCAATCAGTATTAAGAGTGTGTTTTACCATTCATCTTTAAAATCTTCAAATGAATAAATCTCAGTAAATTATTCTTAAAAGATCTGTCCAAGCATGATCTTGACTCTTAATAGTAAAACCATATTTTAAGATGGAAAAATAATCATTATGAAGCATAGAGAGCTTTCAATCATTTCTTTGAAAATATATCTTGATATAATAGCAACCATTCATCATAATACAAAACAGAAAGAAGATTAATTTACTGTGGCATAGAAAGTCCTGCCAATTCCTAAGTGTCCTAAATAGTTTCTCTGAGATTTTTTACATTTTTTCAGGCCTCAAGGAAAACCAAAGCCCCGCCTCCAGGTTTGGTAGCAAACAAATTCTGCTTCTCTGGTGCTAAGCTTCCATCACTCCTCTGGTAATAAGCTTTGTGCACATTGGCTAGGAAGCCGGGCAGCTTGTCCGCAGGTACTATTGATACTGCGCAGCCTCCCCATCCTGCTCCAGTAAGTCGTGACCCTTGAGCCCCCAACTTCCTAAAACAATGAGAAAAAAAAATATTAGAACCTGTAAATGAAAATGCAACTGATTTGCTTGATGTTTGTAGAACACATAGCCTATCTAAGTTCTAAGAAGAAAATACATGAGGGGTTTTTAGGTGTCATCAAACATTTTAGGACATTAAGACATTTATACTGTTTCAGAGAGTGATTTGGAATTTTTTCATTGTATCTAAATCTAGTCCCTGGTTTTGACTCCAAGTAGTAAGTCAACAGTACTCCTCCCATTTCATGACTAGCAAATAACCCACTGTAATACTGATTCCATACAGTAGCCACTTGAAGAGTTGTATAGCAAGCTTACAGGTAAATCAGGAAGGAGGTGTTAAAATAAAACAGGCAATGGTAAAAGAAATGTAGGCAACCCTGAATCAGAAGGTCACTCCAAATGAGGGCAAATCAAAATTTAAAATGTACAGTCTTCTACAAGGTTTCCCCAGTGGCTATTTCAGCTGCATTCTTAAGTCTGGGCTATTTCACAAAGAAGAATCAGTCCCCTAGAACAGATAGCCTAGTTCACTGAATAAACTTATCAACAAAAAGCTTGTTATTAAACTCCAGGTTGGGTGGGTGATTGGTTGACTCTCTAATGGAAAATTAAGCAAACCTTTCCACAAAGAGGATGGCAGTCCCTAGAGTTCCCCACCACCTTCCCTGTGCCTTCTGGAGCTGGTCTGATTACTGGACTCAGAATTTGACATCAGATGAGATGTATCTGATTGGGATGGCAACAACTATATAAAGGACCACACAGTACGAGTTAATTTTAGTTACTGTAAACCAGGCACAGTTTCAAACCTAAGATTTTAACCAAAGTGAAAGGCCCTATCACAATGTACACAGATCACTTAGCTTTAAAAGATGCAATTTATCCTGACAAGAAAGTTAACATGTACTTATAATTAATTCTTCTTAATAAAATCCACTCCAAATTATTAGTGGATTAAAGGCTCTATGATTAATTTAGTACAATTTTGTCTCTTTTTTTCAATCTAAATGAGATACTTTACTTCCTGGACATATCAATAGAATACTACCTCTACCCTAGAACATCAGAATTACTGCATGTCAGTAATTGATTTTCCCATCAATGATTCTTCTCAGTTGATTTATTTTTATCACCTGCTTTATTATATATATTAAAATATGCTTTTCAAATGAAAATAGGTATTTAAGAAAGAAAAAAATGCTTACAAACAAATGAACATCACTGATCTTCTCCTATCCCTTAAACATTCAGCTTATGGCCCAGTAGCTGAACTAAGCCTGAAATCCCATCATCCAGGCTAAAAAATTTCTCTGACCTTGGGATCCTTGGATTATTCTAAATTCCTAGGTTGGCAAAGAGCCTGTTTGCAGTTTGTTGGATTTAAAAAAAATGGTTGCCATATGCAGTCACATCAAACTCTTACTGTGGAAAACTAAGGTGTCACTCAAGTGTCTCTGGAAGACGCTAAAATATGGGCATTAAAGCCAGCCATGACATGGTCTACCTTCTTATTTGATTTTCTAAGATCCAAAATATGCCATTTTGCTGCATTCAAGTTATCAAGTCTTTAAGGGTCCTCAGTCCAACTTCTAAAAGGCATATTTTATTATACTTTCTCATTTGAACAGTTTTTGAAAGCTGTGGTTTTTCAAAATTGAACCTAAAGCAAACTGAGAGTATTGTTTTTAATCTGGCTGTAAAACCTATAGGAATTGGGCCCGAGGTCTATTTTCCTGAGACTTTTACCAGTTTCCAGGGAGCAGAAGCTGGAAGTCTTTGTAGGTCAAGATATTCAATACTGAGTCTCCAGAGCTGCTCCGTCACCACCCTGCCTGCTACAGATGAAAATGGCATCCATCACATGGTTTGATAGTTTGAAATCACCAGGGCTCAAATTTCCCAAATCAAGAATGGTAAGTGCTATTATAAATAGCCTTCTGCCCTCGAGTCAGTGGCACATCTGATCACAAGTCAGGGCTGCCCCAGCAGCTGGTCAGCAGCCTGCCAAGCTACATACACTTACAAAGGCAGAAAGGTCTGTCTGCAGTGTTCCCTGCTAGTACCTAATAGGCCCTTTGGCATATGCCATAGAAATTCTGAGAAGACCAAAAGTTAGGAGACCACTATACACTTTAAATAAAGAAAGAAAAGTAAGTGAACCAAGGGTGTTTAGTGAACTTTTCATGTTTGTGCCTTTTTCTGGAAGAACAAGAAAACATTAAAGATTTATCTTCCAAGCTATTGCACATCAGAGAGGCAATACAAGAATTATAGAGGCCGGGCGCGGTGGCTCAAGCCTGTAATCCCAGCACTTTGGGAGGCCGAGATGGGCGGATCACGAGGTCAGGAGATCGAGACCATCCTGGCTAACACGGTGAAACCCCGACTCTACTAAGAAATACAAAAAATAGCCGGGCGAGGTGGCGGGCGCCTGTAGTCCCAGCTACTCGGGAGGCTGAGGCCGGAGAATGGCGTGAACCCGGGAGGCGGAGCTTGCAGTGAGCTGAGATCCGGCCACTGCACTCCAGCCTGGGCTACAGAGCGAGACTCCGTCTCAAAAAAAAAAAAAAAAAAAAAAAAAAAAAAGAATTATAGAACCCAAAACCCTAAAATCCCTCAGATCCCACTTTGATAACTGTGATGACTGGATTGGGAATAATGTGGAAGGGTTTGTTAAAGCAACAAAGGCAGCCTCTGCTTTATAAAGCATGATGGCAAAGGCTAGGGCAGATGAGGGATGGAGATGATGAGGAATGTTCTCTTTGATCCTTGTGTATTCACAGAATTAACTGTCCAGGCACCCAATATAGCCAAAGTCAAATTTCCTACTTTTAAGTGAACTTATTCGACCATAAAGTGCGAAGTTGCAAGATACAAAGCAATGGAGAGGGTGGGGAGGAGATCCAGAGAGACCCAACTGCACTACACACTTGAGAAAGACGGAAGGTAAGAAATTATGCCTTGTATTTAAATTCTGTGTCATTTCTTTCTAAATAAGTAAATATATATTATACAAATGGATATGAAATAAATTATTTCAGGAAATCTTGAATTTAGGAACAGGTCACATCTATCTCTCTGAACCTAGCCCAGCACAATTCTAGGAATTTCATAGGTTCTAATAAATGGCTGCTGGACTACAATATTTCCCTTAAAATATTTTTTAAAATTATATGTAATATAAGCAGTCAGCAGTGTATTTTTTTACTTGGGAAGACTTCTAGCTTCTGCTCTCTGGAAATGGCAAGAATCACAGGTAAGGGACCTTCTAGCAGTTTCTATGATTTCTATAGCCAGGTTAGACACTGTACCTTCAAATTGCTTTAGAGTCAAGAAACCACAGCCTTCAGTGTTCAAATGAGAAAGGATAAGAAAATATGCCCGCAAGTCTACTTTAGAAATGTAAGCCACTTAAAGGCCATTGAAGAGCAGTGGGTTTGGGTCCTGCAAATGGCATATATATTCATAAGTCAAAGAGGCCCGAAGAGAAGTAAAGCCCTAAGGGGAGCTGAAATGGCTGGTTCCCTCTTTTTTTTTTTTTTTTTTTTTTGACAGGGTATGCAGATTAGCACTTAAGGTCATGGAGAAAGAGCATGTAACAATGGATTTGCACTTCATTCTTCCCCACTATGACCTTGTCAAAGAAAGGGTGCAAGAGGCTGAGCAGCCTTACCATGGAATCCATTGCAGAAAGACTTCTGAGGAAGACAAAGTAAATTAACTTTTGTAATCATAGTTAATCCACTAAAATTTGTCATTCATCTCCCTTAATAGCTTGGGCAATAATGCAGCAATTAATCCTCTCTAATTTCAACAAGTGTCAAAATGAAAATAAAAGGCATTAACTATTTTGTCTTAAGTAAAACTAGGGAACCAATAGTGAATGAGCTGTCTCACATATAACTGACTTGGTTTCAAAACTGTTTTGTGTTCTCCAGTAAATTCTACTTAAAATTTAGTCATTTCTTTCTGTTAACATTTTGTTTGGTTACAAAAGATATTTTATAATTCAGCAAACATTATCTTTTTCCTTCATTATTATACTTTGTTTTATATAATTTAAGTTCTAACATTAATTTAATTTAAAAAAAAAAAAGCCCCACTCCTTAAGTATAGTTTCTTTCCTCCTCCCTGCTCCTTTCTTTACATTCTAAACTGATTTTCTCTTGAAGAGCAGGAAAAGGTTCAACCAAAAAAGAGAGCTAGCAATGGTGCTCTTTCCCAAGCCCCCTTCTCCCCACTTGAGTCACAAAGTTGTTCTATACATTGTCCTATATGCTAACTAGGAGATGCCTTTTTAATTCAGTCTAGTTCAGATCACTCTAAGATTTTCTGCTTGTGTATAGCATCTTAGGTATTCTAGGTATTCAAGTCCTTAATCTACTCATTCAATTAGTTGTCTTTTCATACAAATAGTTTCCAAGAAACCCTTCGGAAACACTAAAGGAATTTTGAAGTGCCATAAATGAACCAGGGAGGGTGATGTAAAGATTATATTTGGCAGTGCTCCTCCTTGAACCCATTTCAGCTTCCCTACTCTTCCCTCATTTGGGGAAGACAAGCAACCTGCTCAGGCTGCCCAGTCTTAGTCATACCTTCCCTACTGATGTTAACATTTTTAATGGTGGCAGGGAATTGTGGGGGTGGTGGTGGTTTTTAAATAAAGCAGTACTTTGCCAGAGGTTGTGTCTGTGGCACCAGTGGCTCACACCAGGCCTTGCCAGGACCTTTTCCAGTATGTCCAACACCTTTTCTGCCTGACCCAGTGAGACAGTCACACGGTTTCAGAAAGAACTAGGGCTTATGAGTAGCTCCACTGTTCATTTATTTGAACCTTTCCCCATGTTACTACCTGCTACTCTTCCACCATCTGTCTTCCCCATCCTTTTTAACCATCCTTTATCCATCCTTTATCTTACTCCTACTAATTTCTGCATTCTTCTGAACCCCTCCTTCTTCCCTCATTGCTTCTCAGACATCTTCACAAGAGAAAGTCACAGCTTTTGAAAGTGGACAGTAGACTGCAATTTCACATGGTACGCAGATACCCATGTGAAAATATGTATTGACTGAAGGAGGGAATGACATCAATGTCTGCATCAGCTTAACTCCCCTGGGGCTATCCTCCTCTGAGGTTGCTCTGCCACTTAGGACCTTTCAGTAAATTGCAACCAACTGAAACATTTGAAGAATATTATCTGCTGGTCACAGTGACAGAAAAGAAAAAATTAATTGTCTAAGAAGCTTTAAGGACCAGACAACTATTCTGGCCAATATCTTCAATAAGCCAGAAGATAATCTTTCAATATGGAAAAGTTAAACCCTTTATAGTTATGGAATAAGTAGAAAATAACTTTCATACTTAGCAATTGTCCAAACAAAACAATCATGAAAAAGTGATGGAGCTCCTAAGTTTTTCACAGAGCTGAATTTTTCTCAGAAAATTAATACAGCAAATGAAAATGAAACACTTTATCTGCCATTAAGAAAGGATTTTCCAAAAACAAATAAAATGAAAAGATAAATAAGAGGTACTCTTCCAAACCCCTGTAAGACATAGCCATAAACTTTTCCACTAGAGCCATATTTTTTAAATGTATAGATCTAGAGACTGCTAGAACAGAAAAAGCCAATGAAGATCACAAAGTGAAGCAACAGTTCCAACTCACAGAGCGCAGAATGAAAAGAGAGCCAGAATCCAACCTTCCTAACTTCCAGCCCACTTTTTATCCTACTCTACACATTACGTTCCTGCTCAACATGACTTTGCTTAATGTTCAAAGGCTGGAGACTATGACAACAAAGGCCTCCATCATAAAGCTTCAAAGCTAGGAGATAAAAATAGGTTACAAACACACACATACACACACATATATATGACTGACATTTGAGTGTAATCACATCTCAGTATAACCCAAGGGGAGAGGCAGGTGTGGGAAAATCACTGGATTGGGAGCCAAGCTTTCCAATGAACTCATTATGTGAAACTTACTCAAATTATTTAATCTCTTAGTGCCTTCTTGGATCTCTAAGACCCCTTCCTGATCTAATATTTGATAGTACTCTAAGATAACTCTAACCCACAATGGTGAAGAGTGCTTTTCAAAAATGTGGCTTTTAGAGGCACAAGGAAAGTTTCTCAGGGCAAAAACCCACCAGTCGTCTTGATTTCTCTCTTTTACCCACACAGCAAAAAAGTCTTCCTTCCAAGCATATTTGGCATAGAATTGCCTAGCATTTCCATTGCCCCCTTTCTCTTCTCAAAGCCAGAAGCCTTCCAATGGCCTACACAGCCTATGTGGTATGGCTGCCCACTTCCTCCCTTACTTCATCTACTACCTCTCCTTCCTTCCTGGCCCTCTGCCATGCTGAGCTTGCTCAGCCTCACACCTGACAGCCAAGTATCCACCTCAGGGCCTGTGCACTTGCTGTTCTCATTTATTCACCTCCTTCAGGTCTCTGCTCAAATATCTCTTCCTCAGAGTGACCTTCTTCAACCACTCCATAGAAAGAGTACCCACCTAACCCTGTAGTCTCTACTCCTTCTCACTTTTTTCCATAGCACTTATCACTACCATTCAAATTATTTTTAATGGTCATTTCTCTCTTTCACCACGAGAAGGTAAGCTCCATGAGAACAAGTACAGGTTGACCATTCTAGGAAGAGAAAGTTCATTTGAGAATTCCAGGAAGCTGGCAAATGCCCTTCCGCAGTTTTTCAGGTGGGATTCAAACCATCCCACTTCCTTCCAGGCAAAGACATTTCTTCCTGATCTGTGCACAAATAATTCCACTTCCTCTTATTTCCAGAACTGAACAATATTTGTCCCTTCCATATAGTAGGCCCTTGATATTTTCAGAAAAGGGTACTTAAAACGAAACAAGCTGGGGAAGGCTTTTGGCAATCAGTGAGCAAACATGTCAGCAGAGCGATCTTCATCAATGTTGTGTTCAAGTCTTTTGACAAGTTGGGTTACCCAGGCCATTTGTGATCACTGGAGTTACTTGGTTTAAACTTCTCAGGCTGGGAGTGTGGCAATGACTGAGGCAAGCCACAAGTGCCAAGTGGTTAATTACATTTCTATTACTAATTGTAGTGTGGCATTGTGTTCTCACAGTGAAGTAACATCTAGCGTTTGAGAGCTCTCCCAGTTTCAGTTCTCCCCGGGTCACTGAGCTCCTTCCTGGGTAAGACGACTAACTCTATTATCTCCATTCTTTCACAATTTTAGGGAAGCTGTGTTTAGGTTTGTGAAAGAGTTGTCCTCCTTACATTTCTGCCTCAATTAACCATGTATCACCTAGGCTTTCTTCAGCCCTTATTTCCTCAAAATGCCTAAACTTAACCTGGAAAGCAGGAAATGCTGGCTTTCTGGGTGATTCCTTCAGCAATCTCCCCACACACTCCCATCAAGCTTGAGATCCTCTGTCAGTTTTCTCCCTTCTTCTGAGTAGAACTACTAAACTTAACTAGGACACTGGACAGGAGTTTCTGGCAGAGCAGCAGTATAATAAAACATATCATGAGAAAGTTAACAGGGCCCAGCTCTGAGCAAAGTTACCATCCTGAAAGGCCTAATCATCCAAAGATGGAAAGGTCTTTCCCATGATGTAAAGAGCTGACTCCAAACCGACTCCAAACCCAGAGCCCCATAAAATCATGGAGCCAGGTATCAAATCTTTCATCCTACAGGCATTTAGAAGGGAACAAGTTTAGCTCTGTATCATCGGAGACCCCTCATATAGGAAGTGGGGAACAATCTTCATTCCCCACAAAATGTTGCGTCTTTTTCCATTTATTTAAACAATATTATTTGATGGCATCCCTTGGCCCCCACCAGGCTGCCTCACCGACAGATGTCCACCAGCTGGTCCAGCTCAGGGCAGCTGCACTCATACATGTCCCGGCAGCTCATGTGGCTCTGGTTCATCAACTCTCCCAGCAGCTGGACCATGTTTTCAGGTGCTTCTTCACATATCTTCTTAAACTGGAGCACTCGCGCAGCCTCGCTGTACACATGCTTTGCCCGCTGATAGAGTTTGAAGATAAGCACTGACGAAGGAAGGGGATGGGAGGGAGGTTGGGAATAGTTACTGGACAACCCAGTATAAAGAAAAATACACTTTTGAAGACTTTCATTTCTGTTTTCATTATCAATATCTTAAACTGTAATAGGTCTCTCTTTCACTGAAAGGATTCTTTCCATTGAAATGTGTCTATTTGCAAGTCAGTTTTACTTTTTTCTTGATACTGAATAAAATTTTGTAACGATATTTCCTTCACTTCACTCAACACACATGTGCATACACTTATGTGCAATCTAATCCATCCCAAATGAAGAGAGACGTAACATGTATTGAGTACACCCTACACGCCAGACACTTCGAAAGTACTACTTTGTGTAGGCCGGGTGTGGTAGCTCACATCTGTAAACCCAGCACTTTGGGAGGCCGAGGCGGGTGGATCACCTGCAGTCAGGAGTTCAAGACCAGCCTGACCAACACGGTGAAAACCCGTCTCTACTAAAAATACAAAAATTACCTGGGCATGGTGGTGGGTGCCTGTAATCCCAGCTATTTGGGAGGCTGAGGCAGGAGAATTGCTTGAACCTGGGAGGCAGAGGTTGCAGTAAGCCGAGATCACGCCATTGCATTCCAACCTGGGTGACAGAGCAAGACTCCATCTCGAAAAAAAAAGTACTACCTCGTATAGTTCTCATCACAGCACTGAGGGATGTACAGTATGATCCCTGTTAACAGAAAGGAGGAGGCTCAATAGAGTGAAGTGACATGCTTAAGGTCACACATCCAGAACGTGGCGGAAGCCAAACAGATCAGGGATGCCTGACCCTACAGCCATGTTCTTTCCACTCTGCCTCAATAGAAAGGACCCCTGGAAATTCTTAACAGTGGCAATTTTTTAATAAAAATAATATATGTCCCAGATAAACACAATTATTTATATGGGATATATAATATTTATATATGTACCTATATATGTGTGTGTTTGTGTATATATATATATATACACACTGCAGCATTATTTATCATAGAAGTAAGAAACAACTCAAGTATCTAATAACAGAGGACTTTAAAAAATTATGCTATATTCATTTTTGAAATATTACTGCTATCAAAACTCAGATTCTAAGGCAATTTGATATACAGGAAATTATTCATTATTAAGTGAAAAAAAAACCTGCAAAACTATATGTACAACTGATACTAATTTTCCATACACACATACATATATTTATGTACATTTTAATTTTAAAAACTGATAGGAAAGCACCAAAATGTTAATAGTAGTTATCTCTGTGGTCCATTATGGGTGCTTTTATTTTCCTTTTGACACATATATGTATTTTCCAGATTACCCACAATGAATCTGTAATTTCAGCTACAGAAATATGGCCTACTGCAATGGCTATGTCTATAATGCTTACACATTCCTGTGAATAACAACTTAGACTTCCTTACCATTTTCACCCATATTGAACAGTGGCTTAGCTGGTGTGGTGGGTCTGGGAAAATTTTGGAATATTTATGAAAATTCCCAGGCCTAGGGGAAAGAGACAGGGCTGAAAATCAAAAAGTTTATGATTTATTTATTTTTTAAATTTTACTTAATTTAATTTTTAATTTTTAATTACTACTTAATTTTTCATTTTACTGTAGATATACACATGCCATGATGGTTTGCTGCACCCATCAACTCGTCATCTCTATTAGGTATTTCTCCTAATGCTATCCCTCCCGTACCTCCCAACCACCGACAGGCCCCAGTGTGTGATGTTCCCCTCCCTGTGTCCATGTGTCCATTGTTCAGCTCCTACTTATGAGTGAGAACGTGCGGTGTTTGGTTTTCTGTTCCTGTGTTAGTTTGCTGAGAATGATAGTTTCCAGCTTCATCCACGTCCCTGTAAAGGACATGAACTCATCCTTTTTTATGGCTGCATAGTATTCCATGGTGTATATGTGCCACATTTTCTTTATCCAATTTATCATTGATGGACATTTGGATTGGTTCCAAGTCTTTGCTATTGTGAATAGTGCCACAATAAACATACATGTGCATGTGTCTTTATAGTAGAATGATGTATAGTCCTTTGGGTATATACCCAGTAATGAGATTGCTGGGTCAAATGGTATTTCTAGTTCAAGATCCTTGAGGAACTGCCACACTGTCTTCCACAATGGTTGAACTAATTTACACTCCCAACAACAGTGTAAAAATGTTCCTATTTCTCCACATCCTCTCCAGCATCTGTTGCTTCCTGACTTTTTAATAATTGCCTTTCTAACTGGTGTCAGATGGTATCTCATTGTGGTTTTGATATGCATTTCTCTAATGACCAGTGATGATGAGCTTTTTTTCACATGTTTGTTGGCCGCATAAATGTCTTCTTTTGAGAAGTGTCTGTTCACATCAAAAAGTCTGTAATTTCTTAACAGCTCTGTGACAACTAGCTATATACAAATTGCTACCTTTATAATACTCTATTTCCTCACCTCTAAAATGAGGTTGAGAGTCACTTCTCAGGATCCTTCCAGCCCTAACATTTTATAATTCTATGAAGGGCTTCTTCCAAGAGTATCTGTCCTTCAACATTCCGCCCATATTGTTATACTTTATAAAGATGCTGTTACTAGTAGCTTTTGTTTACATCCCCAGTTCTACTCTCTGCCCTTTTCCACCCTACTATCAGCCCCAAAGGCTGACCTGTATAGACTACACCAGTGAGTCCCCTGCCATCTAGATTTGAGAGCAGGAAAAGATCAGCAACAGATGGGAGGGAAAAGAGTGAGAAGGATTTATCCCCTGGCTCTTCCCTTGCAGAGCCATTTAGAGCTGGCACTGTCCCTTCACTGAAGGACACTGAACATCCTTCAAAATCTCCTTTTCTCCATGACTCTCTCCTCCTGGGTCTGCCTCTAGGTTCCTCTCCCCTAAACTATGATTACTTTTACGGAAGCACTTTTACATTTCTACTAATGAACCAATAAATCTTATTAAAGTTTCAGGTTTCATTTTTTCCCCTCCACAGCACTGTCTTTATAACTCTTATTTTCTTAGATAACCACTATATCATTATCACACCTAACAAAATTACCAGTGGTTCCTTAATATTGCCTCATATTGAGTCCATATTTAAATTTTCCAAATTGTCCACCAGTTCAAATTTCAATTGGTTTACACCAAGATCCAAACAAATTCCACACATTATATTCAGTTGTTATGTCTAATAAGTCTCTTTTAGTCAATCAAGAATTTAGTAGTTTAGTGATTTTTGATACTCTGGATTTGCAATATCCTATCCAAGCATATTTTAGGGCCATATCCTATAATGAAACTCAATACATTCCATTAGGGAGAGTACACTTTGGTTTTCCTTTAGGATTACATACTTCTTTAGGATTAAATATTTTCTTTTAGGATTAAATATTTTAAAATAGAAACTATCCAGAGAGATGTTTTCTATTAAACCCAGGACTGGTGCTTTGATTTTGACAAAAAACATTCACAAGACACCCACCAGACTACTGGAACTTCACAATCCTGGCACCTTCCTGAATCTGTTCACTTCTTGCACAGGAAGTGTTTCACAGTAGGACTTCTGAATACCAGTGTCTAACGAGGACTCTTGCTGGGCATTCTGAAGGTGCATGAGAGATTGCCATGGCTTGCAATCTCCTGAATGGTAGTAACTCAGACAACAAGGGAAAGGGCAGAAAGGGCATCTGTTTTCAATTGTGAAATAAAAATCCTGCCAAAAGCTACAACAGATTTGGAGACCACCCTTTGGGTGGGAAAGCAGTTCTGTGTTGGCTGAATGTCACAAATGCTCTCTGGATTCAGGGTTCTGGCTTGTTACGTATTGGCAACTCATCAGGTCTCTGTTATACAGATATCAAAAAATGCAAGAAAATCTGAAGCTTTATCCATAACAGCTTTCTTCCTTGTCCAGCTAACATGATAGCCGGATGTTCCAGCTGTCTATAAGCTCTTGTAATCATTGGGAGCAATTATTACATTAAAGGATGAAGGAAGCTGTTTCTTACTATGTTCATTGTATGCATGATTACTTTCAAGGCAAATTCAATTTAAGAATATAACACTAGATGATACTTTCCTCCAATATTATTAATGGCCTATCCTAGTCATGAGAAATCCAAAGCTTCAAAGCGGGATGCACTGCATAGTCTTCAGAACACTGATTTTCTCCAATGTGAATCTTACATAATCACTGAATTTAGTCATGAAATCACGGCACAAATTCTGAAATCTAAATGTTCATAGCCATATATACTTAAACTACAAAATACATATCTCATTTTGTTGCTAGCAATTTTGACTTGTATAATAAATTCTATTGGCTAAATTCCTTCTGACTGGCCTCCTAGCTGTGCTTCCAGCACACCACGTGGCTCCTGCGATAGGTCTGCGGCAGTAGCTGTTTTGTTGTCCTGAAATGCTCTTCCCCATGATCTTCACATGGCTGGTTCCTTCTTGTGGTTCAAGACTCAGATGTCACAGCTTTCAAGAGACTCAACTCCAATCTGGAGTAGCCCCCACCAGACATATTTTCTCCATTCTGTTTTATGCTCCCAACACCTATCTCCATCCAATATTTTCCTGTGTGTTCATTTGTTCATTGGTTTGTGGTTGTCTCCCACCAATGTCTAATTTCTTCACAACTATCTCTAGCAGCTAAAATAGGATCTGGCATTTAGTAGGGGTTCAATAAATGTTTATTGAATGAATGATTCCGATCCTTCTCCTTGTAACAAAACTGCACTGAAACTAGGCTAAATAAACAGTAGTGAAACAAGTACAATGCAGAATATAAAGGAGACATACTATTTTGACAATTTATACTCACTAGCATCCTCACCACAAAGTGGGGAAAGTTTGCTAAAATAAAGTTTGGAAACAATTAGTAAACTTCAGTGTCCAAAGTATACCCTAATACTCATTATCACAGATGACTGAGAATTGTTTATGTTGTATTTTGCTTTATAGATGTGAGAGAAAAAGAGATTTCTAAAACAAAATGTGTTTCAAGTAAAAGAGAAAGAATACAAAAATAAATAATCATCAACAGTTAAAATTAAGTTTTTTTTCTTTAGGCAATCTTTGTAACAAAGAGTTGCCTATTAACGTTTTCCTTTAAAAGATGGTTACATAGTTTATTATCAGAACCCATCTCTAATCAAGAAATCTAAATAAGGACACACATAATTGGTTATTTTGTTGGATCTCTGGTGGGAAATGATGAGGGAAAGCCTTTGACAGGTGAGGCACACTGAGCACCATTTTAAGCTCTGAGGACAGCAGGTCAACAGTAGATAGAGGGCATGTCTATTTCATCTCTGAAAGAGTCCCACTGATTTAAATTTAACCTCTGCATGCAAGAGCTAGTGGCCTCTTCTTTATTACCTCATCGTCTGCTAAGAGCAATGCCAAAAGCACTGAGTCATCTGAAAGAGCTTCACTGATTTAAAGTTCGCCATGCAAGAGCTGGTGGCCTCTTCTTTATTACGTCGTCTTCTGCTAAGAGTGATGCCATAAGCACTGAGTATGTCAGTCATCTAGCAACAGTGAACCAACAGTTCTTACTGAGCACCTGCTATGCACCCAATACCATGCTCCAATTGACGGGAAAGCCACAGGAAGTAGAACCTCTGCATTAAGGGAACTTGTAACTTACTTATTCAGATAAGACAAACCATGACGCCACTAGACAGTGAGCAATTGCAGCAGACGTCTGAGTGCTGGAAATGCTGAAGGTGCACTAAGAAGACAGGGCTTGCTGGGGAAGGACCAGCAGTGGGAGATGTCACAGGATGTCACAGGATGTCTGAGCCACACAGTGTCCCTGCTGTGAAGAGAAAATGGCCAAAGGCCCAAGGTGGGAACAGGCAGAGTGTGTTCATGGGCCTGAAGAGAGCAAGCTGACCAGAATCTGGCTCTCTAGAAAGCCATCCTCACATCTGAGGCTTTAACATCCTCGGCTATATCCACTATACAAAGATTACAAACTAACAACCCATGCGCCACAGCCAGCCACGGTGATGCCTTCTTGATTCAAATGTCTTTATGCTGGAAGATTTACCTAAGAATCTGGATATCTACTTAGTTTGGAAAACCGGAAGGTCTGATAGTGCTGGATCTGCATTACTGCCTAGCAACTGTTGACTGGAGCTGAGGAGTACCTACCCCTTGAGACAGGGTACACACACTTTATTCCACACAGTTCTCACCATTCCCAACTATGTGACCCTTAGCCTGCCTCACTAGTTTATATGCCAGGCTGGTCCTTGCAGGTATGTGCTTGTGGTCCCTGTTCTATAAAATTTTCTATAATAGGACTTCTCAGCAAAAGAGTGGGCATGTATCTTTCCTGAGTGGGTCATCATGCCATAACGAGCCACTGTTACTGTTACTATCAAATATCACCTCCCATAGGTGCACTGATAAACAATGTATTGAATTATAATCTGTCTTCCTGTAACCTCTACTCTTTGGTCTTGGTTCTGTTCCCCAGACATATGTAAACACAAGGTAACCCTTCCGATATCTGAAGACAGCTCTCAGGCACCGTGCCTTTTACACATTGTGGAGGGTCCACTATGTACCTGCTTAGGGACCAGTAATGAATAAGTGTATTAAACAGGGTTCTCCAGTGGGACAGAACGAACAGGATATATAGGTATATAAAAGAAGGAGAATTGGCTGATATAATCACAAGGAGAAGTCTCCTGATAGGCTGTCTCCAAGCTGGGGAGGGAGAGAGGACAGTAGTATGACTCAGTCCAAGTCTGAGAACCTCAAAACCAGAGAAGCCAACAGTGCAGCCCTCAGTCTGAAGCCAAAGGCCCTAGGACCCCCAGAAGGCTGCTGGTGTAAGTCCCAGAATCCAAGGCTGAAGAACCTAGAATCTGATGTCTAAGGGCAGGAGGAGAGGAAGCAAGCATCTGACACAGGAAGAGAAAGGGAGCAAGAGGACTCAGCAAAACCTATCTTCTTCCACCTGCTTTGTTCTACCCATACTGGCAGCCAGTTGGATGGTGCCCACTCATATCACAATAAGATAAGCTCTTTACTCTCCACAAGTAATAGTCTACTAGAAAGAAATCATTAAATGAGATCAATAAAGGGCGAGATATGCTACAGCAGCATCTCACAGCTAAAATAGAGGCACACAGTCAAGAGGGTGTCTGGATCTAGATGCATATGAGAGTAGAGCTTGAGATAAAGACTTGGATGCAGAGAGCAGAAATCTAGGAAGCAGGGGTGAAAGAGGAAGGAAAGTGATTCAGGAAAGAAAGCAAGCCAAAAAAGGGGGCTTAGTGAGCAGATTAACTATGTGGACAGCTCCCGGCCTAATCTCTCAGGGATCTCTCTCTGAAGAGTCATGTTGAATGTGCCCACCATTGGCCCACAGGCAATGGGAAGGCTGGGGCATTGGCCCACTCACATTCTCATTGTTTGAGTGTTTCCCCCAAGAAGGGTTAACTTCTCCACAAAGATATGCCTGGGTAACACGTCTGCCTTCAGTGAGTGTGGAGAATGCACAAAGGCTACAAAGAAGAGGCACTCATACAAGCTGCTAGCTTAACATGGGCTGCCAGCAATGCTGAAATCAGGTAGGCCAAGGGGATGTAGCACAGTAATCATTACATCCACTGAGGAATTAAACCAGTGAAGTCTAAATAGATGAGTAGGTGTTCAGCAAACCAATGGAACGGTGGGATAAGAACCAAAGAAAAGGGTTGGGCAGAAAGAACATCAAGAGCAAAGACGTGGAGACTATAAATCATTAGGTGCTTTTAGAGAACACAGAGTACTTTGACTACTGGAGCATGAAAAGAGGATAAAGAAATAGAAGCAGCAGAGAATGTAATGGGAGAGAAAATCAAAGCAATGGGCTGAGGCCAGATAATGAGAACTTTGAATGTCATGCTAAGATGTTTAAATTGTATCCTGCAGATAAGTGGTTCTTGGCCCTTTAAGGATTATAGAACCTTTTGAGAAGTAAATAAAACAATGGACCCTCTCCCCCATGTGAATGAACAAATAACCAAAATACTCCATATAACACAACAAACACACAGATTCCATAAAGCTATTGTTGAATCCAGGTTAAAAATTCCAGTTAGATTGAGAAAAGGATATGCTTGTCAATAAATGGTGCTGAGAAAACTGGATATTTATATGCAGAAGAAGACAAACAGACTCCTATCTCTCACCATATAAAAAAAGCAACTTAAGATGAATTAAAGACTTAAATGTAAAAACCAAAACTATAAAACTACTAGAAGAGAACAGAGGGGAAATGCATCAGGACACTGGTATAGGCAAAGATCTTATGGGTAAGACAACAAAAGTCACCACTGACAACAACAAAAATAAACAAACAGGACAACATGCAACTAAAAAGATTCTACACAGCAAAGGAAACCTATCAACAGAGTGAAGAGACAACCTGCAGAATGGGAGAGAACACCTGCAAACTACTCATCTAATGAGGAACTAACATCCAGAATATACAAAGAACTCAAACAACTCAACAACAAAAACAAAAATGCAGTTAAAAAATAGGCAAAGGGTCTGAATAGAGATTTCTCAAAAGAAGACATATAAATGGCTGACAGGTATATGAAAAAATGCTTAACATCATTAATCATCAGGGAAATGCCAATGAAAACCACCATGAGATATCGTCTTACCCAGTTAGAATGGCTACTATCAAAAAGACAAAATAATAACAAGTGCTGGTGAAGATCAGAGAAGAGGGAACTCTTCTACACTGTTGGTGGGAACGTAAATTAGTACAGCCATTGTGGAAAACAGTATAGAGGTTTCTGAAAAAACTAAAAATAGAACTACCATGATTCATCAATCTCACTACTGGGTATTTATCCAAAAGAAAGAAAATCAGTATATCAAAGGGTATCTGTGCCCCATGTTTATTTCAGCACTATTCACAATAGCCAAGATATAGGATCAACCTAAATGTTCACCAACAGATGAATCAATAAAGAAAACGTGGCATGTACACACAATAGAATACTATTGAACAATAAAAAAGAATGAAATCCTGTCATTAGCAGAAATATGGATAAACCTAGAAGGCATTATGTTATGTGAGATAAATCAGGCAGAGAGATGAAAAAAAAAACCATATGATCTCACCCATCTGCAGGAGCTAAAAATAACTAGGCTCATGGAAGTAGAGAATAGAATTATAGTTATTAGAGGCTAGAAAGGGTAGTGGGGGAAGGCAGGTAGAAGAGAATGGTTACAAACTTGTAGCTAGATAGGAGGACTAAGTTAGTGTCCTATAGCACTGTAGAGTGTCCTATAGCACTGTAGAGTGACTACAGTTAACAAGAATTTATTATACATGTTCAAAAACACTAGAAGAGGCCGGGCATGGTGGCTCATGCCTGTAATCCCAGGACTTTGGGTGGATCACCTGAGGTCGGAAGTTCAAGACCAGCCTGACCAACATGGAGAAACCCGTCTCTACTAAAAATACAAAATTAGCCAGGCGTGGTGGCACATGCCTATAATCTCAGCTACTCAGGAGGCTGAGGCATGAGAATTGCTTGAACCCGGGATGCAGAGATTGCGGTGAGCCAAGATCATGCCATTCCACTCCAGCCTGGGCAACAAGAACGAAACTCCACCTCAAAAACAAAAACGAAAACAAAAAACAGGCAACTAGAAAAGAGGATTCTGAATGTTCCCAACACAAAGCCATGCTAAATGTTTGAGGTGATGTATAGCCTAATTATCTTGATTTGATAATTACACATTTGTATACCTGTATTGAAATATCACTCTGTACCCTATAAATATGTACAATTATCATATGTTAACTAAAAATTAAAGAAAAAATTCACTAAATAGTAAAAAATAAAATAATTCCAGTTAGAAATAAGAAATCATTATGTTTTTAGTAATTATATCAGTCAGGATTCTTGTTTGTGAACAACATAAACCTACACCAACTACCTCAAGCAAAAGAGAAACTTATTTTGAAGATACTAAGAAGCTCACAAAATCTTTTAGGATTAGATATTTCCATTCTCTATTAGAACGTGAAACCAGGTGGGAAGAGGTTAGAAGCTACGGGAAGCAGCCAGTGAAGAACTGCCAACATCATTCCACAAGAGCAGTCTGGATGTGACATTGGAATTTAGACACTTTATCAACTGACCTATGCCTGTTAGACTCAAAGCCCCAGCCATAAACACGTGCCTGGACACCAGAAGAAGCCTAGTACCCTTGTCCACATGCAAGTGTCAAGTGACTCAAAACAGACAAATCTGACCCTTCAACTTCTACCATAGAATGCAAGACCCTCCCCATCACCAACATACACATAGCAGATTTCCCTGAGATGGAAAAGGGGCCCAGATGCTAAGTAGCCAAAACTATGGCAGCTGCTACCTGCCCCCTGCAGCAGTGAAATACCACAACTATTTGAGTCTTCTCTCCAGAGCAACCTTCCAAGTTCCAACATGATTGAATTTCCAGTCTCCTTCACCTGTTTATTCTTCCAAATACACTTTAGTCTGTGTATGCCCTTCTTGAAGGGTGGTTCCCCGGCCTGAATGCAGTTCTGGACGTCAGTCTGATGACTGCAAGGGAGAGCTGGACCATCATCTCCCTCATTCTTTATGCAGCGAGTTTCTCCACGTAGCCTCATATCACCAAACTGCATAAAGGTTTGTAAATACAGAAGAATGCAGAGCATTTGTTTTCAGCTATCAAGCTAAAACGTAGTAAGTATTTTAAGAATATTTTATTACCTTAAATGAAGGCTATCTCGGGATAATTAATCATAAAGAATAAATATGCTGGTCTGAGATAATTGGAAATCTTTATCATGTAAGTGTATAATTAATCTTCCTGAGACTTTCATACCCCAGAATATTTTCCCACTGTTTGAGTGAGGGGCTAAAAGTAGTTGTGGCTGTAGCTGGCTGTGCACAATCATATAACCACACATTACTGGTCAATTTCTCTAACAAATAGAAAGCTCCACTAGGCTAAACCAAGAGTTGGTCTCCAAGAAGAGCAATCCAGAGGTGGATGAGGAAAACCACTTCAGAACCCAGAACAGAGTCCTGTTTTCCTTTGTAGCAAAGTCATAATAAGGAGTCTGTGCTCTGAGGCAAAGACTCTTTGGAGTATTTAAGCAATATAATTGAAAAACACTTGAATAATCCTCATTGAAGTTGGAATGTGGTTTCAAATTTATTTTCCTAGTAATAATATTTTTTAAAAATGTTAAACTTCTGAAATGGTCAAACCCACATAAAATAAACTGCTGTTTTCAGCCACATTAGTATCCCATTCCCATGCAGCAAAGACTAAATTAAATTAGCATTTTACATTTAAAGAGAAAATATCTTTACCTGATTTTAAAAGCAAACCCGCTGGTGCAAAAAAAAAAAAGCACTTTCAACATAAAACACACTAATCCATGGAAAAGTACATTCCAAAAAGCATTTGTGAATATTTGAAAATCAACAGCATAATACTGTTTCATGGAGAGTAACAGTGCTCCTCGTGTTTATGGCTTCCCTTTCTCAGATTTCCAAAGTAGCAAGAGCCTTCAAGGTCTGTTCCGTAGTACATTTTACTCCTCTGATCAAAACCGTTGCCTCACTCCACTGTAGTCACCCTCACCTGCATTTTACACGCTGGCATATGCTAAGCTCCTGTAAATAAGTCCAGAGTCATTCACGTTACAAGACAGAGTCCATCACTCTCTTCTTTCCATTCTACTCTCTACCTTTGTAGTTTGGATTCTTATCATCCCATGTCTGTACCATTGCACTACCTTCTAACTGGTATCCCTCTCCCCTCTAATCAACCTGCTCATACATACCATGACAAACTTCCCGAAGTGCCATTTTGATTGTGGCATTTGTGAATATTTCATTGCATCAAAATCTAGCATATTTTTCCATTGCCCAACAAATGAAAGCCCCCACATTTCAATTCATCAAGACACATCAACAGTCCCCCAAATGGTATGGTTGTGACACTATCCTCTCCCCATTGACTTGAGATGCCTGCCCTGCACCATCATTGCCTGTCCACTGGCAGCATGCAGAGTCCCAGAATGAAGACACTGCATCAGCATCCTACCCAGTCTGATTCTGCAATCCCCACATCTCTTTCAGTATCAGCCTGGATGCCACCTCTTTTACAAAACTCTCACAAAACATAAGTCAGAGGCATCCATATCTCCCACCTTGGCACACTTTAATTACTTTGTGTTCCTTTCTAATTATAGTTACCATATATTGCTTTAGGAGGGCAGGGACTGTGCCCTCTTTATATCTTTATAGCCCCTTTGGAACCTAATAGAGTGTCTTGAATATGGCAGGTTCTCAATACACATCATTTTGCTCTCATCCTATTAGCAAGGGAAGAATCTGAAGCTGCTCCCTGGATAAGCCATATTTTTGTGTCTCACTCTCTTCAGGGAATTACTTTCCCATTAATTTTCCAGAACTTTCCTAAAACTTTATTCTTGGAAAACATGAAAAGAGGAAACAATTTCAAGCCATTTGAAAAGGAGCCTAGAGAGTTAAGAGGGAATCTTGGTCAATGCAGAGCTGCAAGAAGGACTATGAGAAACAGTGGTCATGCTTGCCTAGAGCTGGCCTGGCCTGGTATTTTTTACATGAAAGGGAATAAGATCTTGTCCTAGATTTCTTCTATTAATTGAATTACAGGAAAAATATATAAGGGAATAAAAAAGGATAAAAGAGAGGCAAAAGAAAAATTAGTGCCTACCTGTGAAATAAGTAGCATATTTCTATCAGGACACTTTAGTTATTGTTTTAATGTTGTCTTCCCACAAAATTAAGTAAGAATAGGGATTATGCTGGCCTTACTGATTCTAATACACAGTACCTAGCACAGTGCTTAAATAGTTGGTTCTCAGTCAAACATTTGCTGATAAAGGAATAAAAATCTACCTCTATTTACTTATGTTATTTATTTCCCAATATGATGAAAAAGCAGCAGGTGACCAGATTATGTCAACAGTTTGTTATCTGGCATGTGAAATGACCCTACTAGATTACATAGGCTGTTGTCCGGAATTTGCTTTTGGAAGGCAGGCACTGGAGCAGAACAGGAAGAGCCACCTAGGGACTGAAAGTGAGGGAGCTCTGAATCATGTGCCAAATGTGGCCCTTCTCTGAATTTCCTCAAGGCAAGGTCTGAGATAATTGGACAATACACCTGCACTATACCTGAACTTTCCAAAATGCCGTGCAGCATTAAGAAGATAAAAATCTTTCACTTTCACAAACATCTAGAGATGTCCCTATTCTCAAGGTGTTTACACTACAACTGGCAATACCCTGAAAGAATAAATCAAGATGCTGCTATTTCACAGCACTCCATGATTACAAATGTGCTTATGTAGTTCTCTGGAAGCCAGTTGGGAAGTGAATGCATACAGGTGTGTTTGTTTGTGATTTCTCTGCATTTGTGTTTATGTGCTTTTCCATAAGCAACCTTCCCCCCTTTATCAGATTCTTTTTCCTGTTTTCTTTATTCATATGACTCTTTCCATTGTGATCTTCATCCTCTCTGTCCCCCTTCACTTTTTAGGCTAAAATAAGAGAAATGAAGCATATATCTTGCTATTTCTTGTGTTAATTAAGTAGACTTTTATATTGCTTCTACTTGGAATATTTTATAACTTCTCATTAAAAGACTAAATTATATTGCTTTCCGATGTAGGTGGTCTCTGGTCTTTTTTACTGTTCCATCAGCGGCCCTTGACAGAATAAGGGTTTCCCAATATTAGAGAAGTCCTAATGGACTAAGGGTGTTAATCTTTGTGGTCTCTCCCATTCTAATCCTTTCTAAAGACAAAACAAGAAGCCATCTTCCTCAAACATTTTCTAAAAAACTATGGAGCATCTCTACCCTGAATATAGAGTGGTGGCCTGTCATATTTTCATCTGAAACCTGCAGCATGAATGATGATCAAGTTAGATCTCATATAGTTAAACTGCTAGTATCTATACACATATAATAGGTCATTATTTTTGTTGTCATTACTATTGATATTTGGCAATAACCTGCTTAAGCCACTAGATCCATTCACGGTTACTCACCTCAGCTGACTCTCATGGAAACAAATGGCACAGTAGGTAGAAAGTAGCATACAATTTCTAATTTAGAAACTATTAGGAAACTTTCTTCCACCTGAAGCTAAGTACTTTGAAAGAGGACTACAGAAATTGAACAACTAATAAACAGAAGGAGATGTTTTCTTGAATTAGGATGTTAGAATGACTGGCTCCTGAAGAGACCATGAATTCTGCAAGACAGGGAAGAAAGTGACGAGCCATCATTACCAAGTAAGCTTTCACCAGATTACGTGCAGATAAAATGCCAGTATAAGAGAAATGTGCAACATAAAAAGAGATCACAGTATGTTTGTCTAATTCTTAAATGAAAATAACTTGAAATTTGATCAAGAGCAATATTCATTGTCCCAGATGTTTGGAAAGAATGTCAACTTCATATTTGTATATGAGAAAGTAAATTGGTTCTCATTGGTTCACCAAGATTTGATGGGATGAGACTCATAGCCACTCAACATGGGAAAGTATAGTTGTCATCAGGCTGCTTCCAAATATTCCAGCTCTCCTCACACATATTAAGACTGTACTTCCTCACCCTCACTGAAGTTCATCACATCAATCTGACTTGCTTTGGCCAATCAAATGAGCATCAGGGTGATGCTCATTGTTAAGAGCCAGAGAGCAATTAACAACATTACCTTCCTCCTGCCACAATGATTATGGACAAACGTGTTGAGATGGAGCCCTCTGAGCCTAGCTCCATAAGTGTCTTAGATGAATGAACTCTGTCGCTAACTTATGTCAGATATACAGAGTGAGTAAGAAATATACTTTTGTTTGGTCAAGCCACTGAGACTTTGAAATTGTTTGTTACTGAAGCACAATCAGTTTGAACTTATCAATACAGGAGAATCACTTTGACCAAAATAAATGAATTTCACCATAAGAAAAGCTGCTTTGTATACAAAGAGAACATTTACTTATGCGAAAACCTACAAAATGTAAAAATGAAAGCATAAGTAGCAAAAAAGGAAAATAGGATGGAAGATGTTGGCCTCTTAGGTAGATGATGACTATAGAAGATGCTTTCCTATAGATGTTTCCAAACCAGCAGAGGAGTGACAGAGGAGACAATGAGATGTCCTTATATCTGCAGAAGCCTCATTCTACTCAAAACATAGTATCTAGTAACTTCACAGCTGATCCTTTGATAATTTCACTCCTGAAAGACAGAGATACATCCATGATAAATTTAAGCAAAGGGCATACTGGGTAACATTTCCTTAGACTTAAATACATATATTTACAAGTTTAGAAATTATACATTTTCCTTTCCTTTTCTTCCCTTCCTTCCCCTTGAGGCAGCCACAAATGAGAAGACCAGCAAGACTACAGCCAAAGAAGCAGCTGGGGCTGAGGAGGTGTACAGGAAATACAGGGTCAGAAACAAAGAGGCCCACAAGGCTGGACCAAGGTGGTGGTCAGAGCTGAGGAAACCAAGGGGGCCAGTGATGCCAAGGCCAAGGAGGCAGCTGTGGTGAAGAAGATAGTTAGCAGGGTCAGGAAACCAGGTACATACAGGGAGAATGAGCAAATAAGTAAATATACTAAGAATGATGAGATACATGTGTTTTTTATGCCTCAAAGGTCTACATAGGAGCAGCTGGTGCCACGGCAGTTCATGCACATTGTTACTTCTCTGCTGGCCTCAGAAGCCAGAACCATGCCACCATTATCCTTGTGGGACAAGAGGCACACTGTGAGTACTGACCTACCTACCAGTGGCTGAGAAGCTGACCAACACACAACACAAATCACTGGTGTGATTCCAACACATATCCTAGGCTCTTCCTACAGAAGTTGAAAGTTTTATGATGCCGTGCCTTTAAATATCCTACTTAATAAGGTATGTTCACATTCATTTTTAGTTTTGAAGGGGGAAGGTGAACCAATGAATAGGGACATATCAGGCACACATCTGAAAGAGGAAGTAGAATTCCCCGGTTATCTGCGATATCAGGTAAGGCCATTGTTTTCGTGAGGAAACAAGGTAGGAACCTTTATTCCTGGCATGAACCTGTCCTCCATAGCCAGACAACTGAGAAGTCAATAGAAGCTGATGGGCAAAAAGAAGTGACCAGGCAGAGAGAGAAACAAAAAAGGACTAATGAAAGCAAATTTTCTGCAAACTTGACTTCCAAAACAACTTAAAGCATAATATCTTTTGTGTGGAAGAAAAATCATTATTATTTAATTTATTCTTTTATACTTTGTTTTACAACAGTCTATTATTTCATCTTATAAAAACAGAAACAACAGACAAAACCAAAGCACCCATTTTATTGGCTTTCTCATTAGAAGTCCATCTCACAGATTTTAAGGATTTCTGTTCAACCAACATCTGTAAACTCTAGAAGGGTCTATAATTTCCTTTGGAGTTTCATCTAGCTTTTTATGGAAAACTTTTCTTCCAAAACATATACAAGAAGAACAATGGAATCTGTTGAGATCACAGAGTTTTTAGTGCTTGGTACCTTATAAGCTACATTTAAATCAATTTTCTTCAAAATTGAAAACCCTTAATGGACATTTAAATTACTAAACAACTGACCCTTTTTACATTGTGAAGCACCTTTATACTTTTTGTTAGATAAAAACAAACTACTCTTCTTAGACTTAACCAAGATAATCTATGAGAACTGCATTTTTATTAAATGTGAAAATTCCATAGCACTTCTCATGGCTCTTCTAGAACACAACAGCTTATGCATATTATGGCCAAGTTGAGTTGTTCCTTAAATAAAGCAAGCTTCTAGATGCCACACAGTCTTATCTCTTCTAAGGCCAAAACACTAGAATGGGAAAAAGCCATAAAAGAAACTCTTTGGACATAAAGCTACCTATCTTTATCACTACTGCTTAGTCTCAAGAAAAAATTAGAGCCAAGCAAAGTCAAAATTAGATATCACTTCCCATAACTGGTGCAGGATTGGTAAGGGCAGCTTGTAAGTGTGCCAGAATTTAAAAAGTGATGGCAGAAAAAGTATTGGATTAAGTTAGAAGACTAGGATTTGGGATCTGGCTCCAGCTCATACCACCCATGTGGTCCTGACAAATCACTAAATTCTCTCACCTCAGTTTCTTCATGCTGATAACCCTGTGCCCCAGGGTTGGTGTGAGATTCAAATTAGATGGTATGTGTAAAGGGTCATGTGGGAACTATAAAAGGTATAACAAGTTGTTTTGTTCTTTTTTTCTTTACCATTGACTCTAAGTGTCTTCCTAAAGAGCAATCTATGTCAGGGCTTTGTTCTTTATTAAAAACCATGATTATCACCCATGACTCTGGAGATCATACAAGGCAAACAAATGAGTCAAGAACTGACCAGCACTTTGTCAGCATGTGGCCACAGGCAAAGTTGGTAACTGAAGTAATGAAATTTGGGTCTACCCCAGCACAGTGTGGCTAAGCAGCTGGGCCACCCCAACCCAGAGCAGTTTGGACACTCCCAAAAGAAATGCTCCCAACAAATTCCTTTTTTTTTAAAGCTAGAATCTAAACTACCTGACCCATTCTCTCTACTTTACTGTCTATTTACTTCCTCACAAATTCTTCTGTCTGCCAATGTGTGTTCTTGAGTTATGTGCGTGATACACGTGCCTAACTCTCCTCGCCCTGGCCCTAGCTTCACATTTTCCTCTTGGGTCACACCATGGGAAACATCCCTCCCAATTACGTCTAGCCTCTGAGGCTCCAAGACTCCAGACCACTCTACCATACCCTTAGACAATTCCTACCTGTGGGTAAGGCCTGGCAAATAATCCTGAAACTATTCCTAAACAATTTCTAAACAACATCTAAAGGATTGAAGGATTTTGCTTTGTGTGTGTTTAATTTGAATGGCCACTGAGCATTTCTATATCTAATTATTAGAAATTTGGAAACAGAAAATAAGAACTGCACATGGGCCTTTGGAAGTCTGGCTGGTTTAACAGAAGCTTCAAGCCACAGCTTGATTTGAACATCTCTCCCTACACTGTCACCTCAAGGTCAACATCCTTAAAAAAAAGAAATTCCAACCAAGAGTTTCATATCCAGACAAACTAAGTTTCGTAAGTGAAGAAGAAATAAAATCCTTTTAAGACCATCAAAGGCTAAGGGAATTCATGACCATCAGACCTGCCTTACAAAAGATCCTTAAGGAAGTGTTAAACATGGAAACAAAAAACTGGTACCTTCCACCACAAAACACACTTAAGTACACAGCCCACCAACACTATTGAATTAGTCCATTCTCATGCTGCCAATAACAGACATACCAGAGACTGAGCAATTTATAAAGGAAAGAGGTTTAATTGACATAGTTCTGCATGACTGGGGAAGCCTCAGGAACTAACAATCATGGCGGAATGAGAAGCAAAATGTCCTTCTTCACATGGTGGCAGCAAGAAGTGCCAAGTGAATGGTGGAAAAGCCCCTTATAAAACCATCAGTTCTCAAGAGAACTCACTCACAATCATGAAAACAGCAGCATGGGGATAACTGGCCCCATGATTCAATTACCTCCCAGGATCTCTCCCATGACATGTGGGGATTATGGGAACTAAAATTCAAGATAAGGTTTGGGTGGGGACATAGCCAATTATATAATCAATTCTACCAAAAAACCAGCTAACAAAGCGATGACAAGATCAGACCCTCACATGTCAATATTAGCTTGGAATTTAAACAGGCTAAATGCCCCACTTAAAAGACACAGAGTGATGAGTTGGATCAAGAAGCAAGAACCAACTGTGTGGTGTCTTCAAGAGACTCCTCTCACATGCAATGACACCTGTAGGCTTGAAGTAAAGGGATGGAGAAAGATCTACCAAGCAAACAGAAGACAAAAGAGCAGGGGTTGCTATTCTTATTTCAGACAAAACAGACTTTAAGCTAACAATGATCAAAAAGGTCAAAAATGGGCATTACATAATGATAAAGGGTTCAATTCAGCAAGATGACTTAACTGTCCTAAATATATATTCACCCAACATTAGAGCACCCAGATTTACAAAACCAAGTTCTTAGAGACCCACAAAGAGACTTAGATAACCAAACAATAATAGTGGGAGACATTAACACCCTACTCAGATCATCCAGGCAGAAAACTAACAAAGATATTAGGGACTTAAACTCAGCACTTGACCAAATGGACCTAACATATCTACAGAATACCCCACCCAACAACAGAATATACATTCTTCTCATCTGCACATGGCACATATTATAAGACTGACCACATGCCCAGCCATAAAGTAATTCTCAACAAATAAAAAAAAAATCATAACAATCATGCTCTCAGACTACAGCACAATAAAATAAATCAACAAAGAAGAATGCAATACCAAGAAGATTTCTCAAAACCATACAATTCCATGAAAACTAAACAACTTGCTCCTGAATAACTTTTAGGTAAAGAAGGATATTAAGGCAATGAAATTAATTCCGTAAAACTAATGAAAACAAAAATATATCAGAAGTTGTAAGACACAGCTAACGTAGTGTTAAGAGGAAAGTTTATAGCACTAAACACCTACATCAAAACATTAAAAAGATCTCAAATTAATAACCAAACATCACACCTAAAGGAACTAGGAAAACAATAGCAAACCAACCACAAAGCTAGCAGAAGAAAGTAAACAACCAAAATCAGAGCTGAACCAAATGAAATTGAGACATAAAAATCCACACAAAAGATCAACAAAACCAAAACTAGTCCTTTGAATGAATAAATAAGATTGACAGACTGCTGCCTAGATTAATAAAGAAAAAAGGGAGAAGATCCAAATAAACATAATCAGAAATGACAAAGGTGATATTGCCACTGACCTCAGAGAAATACAAAACACCCTCAGACACTATAGCAGACACCTCTGTGCACTCAAACTGGAAAACCTAAAAGAAATGGATAAACTCCTGGGACCCTAAAACCTCCCAAGACTGAACCAGGAAGAAACTGAATTCCTGAACAGACAAATAAAAAGTTCTAAAATTGAATCTGCAATAAAAAACCTACCAACCAGAAAAACCCCTGGAGCAGATGGATTCACAGTCAAATTCTACCAAACATATAAAGAAGACCTGTTACCAATCCTACTGGAATTATTTCCAAAAATTGAAGAGGAGAGACACCTGCCTAACTCATTCTTTGAGGCTAGCATGATTCTGATACCAAAACCTGGCAAAGACACAACAAAAAAAGAAAACTTCAGGTCAATATCCCTGATGAATATAGATGCAAAACTACTCAGCAAAAACTAGGAAACTGAATCCAGCAGCACATCACAAAGCAAGTCCACCATGATCAAGCCACCTTCATTCCCTGGATGCAAGGTTAGTTCAACATAGGCGAATCAATAAGTGTGATTTGCCACATAAACAGAATTAAAAACAAAAACCATATGATCATCTCAATAGAAATAAAAAGACTTTCAATAAAATTCAAGAACTCTTATGTTAAAAACTACCAACAAACTGGGCATCAAAGGAACATACCTCAAAATAATGAGAGCCATCTATAACAAACCCACAGTCAACATCATACTGAACAGGCAAAAGCTAGAGACATTCCCCTGAGAACCAGAACAAAAAAGGATTCTCATTCTCACCTATTCAACGTAGTATTGGAAGTCCTAGCCACAGCAATCAGGCAAGAGAAAGAAATAAAAGGCATCCAGGTAGGAAAATAGGAAGTCGAACTATCTCTCTACACTGACAATATGATACTATAGCTAGAAAACCCCATGGTCTCTGCCCAAAGGCTTGTGGAACTGACAAATAACTTCAGTAAAGTTTCAGAATACAAAATCCATGTACAAAAATCAGCAGTATTTTCATACACCAGTAATGTCCAAGCTAAGAGCCAAATCAAGAACACAATACCATTCACAATAGCCACAAAAAGAATGAAATACTTAGGAATATAGCTAACCAAGGAGGTGAAAGATCTCTCCAAGAAGAATTACAAAACATGGCTGAAAGAAATCAGAGACAACACAAACAAACAGGAAAACACTCCATGATCATGGGTTGGAAGAATCAATATTATCAAAATGGCCACACTGCCCAAAGCAATTTACAGATTCAATGCTTTTCCTATCAAACTACCAATGTCATTTTTCACAGAATTAGAAAAAAAATTCAAAAACTCAAATCAAAAACGGGCCCAAATAGCCAAAGCAATCCTAAGGAAAAAGAACAGAGCCATTACACCACTCAACTTTAAACTATACTACAAGGCTACAGTAACCAAAACAGCATAAAACAACAGACACATAGACTGATGCAACAGAATAGAAAACTCAGAAATAAATCTATACACCTACAGCCATCTGATCTTTGACAAAGTCAACAAAAATAAGCAATGGAGAAATGACTCCCTATTCAATAAATGGTACTGAGATAACTGGCTATTCATACACAGAAAATGGAAACTGGACCCCTTCCTTTTACCATATACAAAAATCAACTCAAGATAGATAAAAACTTAAATGTAAGACTTAAAACTATAAAAATCCTAGAAAAAAAAAAGCCAGTATATTCAGTTCTGAACATAGACCTTGACAAAGATTTCATGATGAAATCTCCAAAAGCAATTGCAACAAAAACAAAAATTGGCAAGTGGGACCTAAACTAAAGAGCTTCTGTACAGCAAAAGAAACTGTCAACAGAGTAAACAGACAACCTACAGAATAGGATAAAATTTTTGCAAACTATGCATCTTACAAATGTCTAATATCCAGAATCTATAAAAATTATAAACCAATCAACAAGCAGGAAACAAATAACTCCATTTAAAAATGGGCAAAGGACATGGACAGATACTTCTCAAAAGAAGACATACACATGGCCAACAAGCATATTAAAAAAATGCTCAACATCACTAATCATTACAGAAATGCAAATTAAAACCATAATGAGATATCATCTCACACCAGTCAGAATGGCTATTACTAAACTAATAAAATAACAGATGTTGCCAAGTTTGCCAAGAAAAGGGAATGCTTATACACTGCTGGTGAGAATGTAAATTAATTCAGCCATTGTGGAAAACAGTTTGGAGATTTCTCACAGAACTTAAAACAGAACTACCATTCAACTCAGCAATCCCTTTACTGGGTATATACCCAAATGAATATAAATCATTCTACCCAAAAGACACATGTGGCCGGGCGTGGTGGCTCACGCCTGTAATCCCGACACTTTGGGAGGCCAAGGCAGGCGAATCACGAGGTCAGGAGTTCTAGACCAGTCTGGCCAACATGGTGAAACCCTGTCTTTACTAAAAATACAAAAAATTAGCTGGGCGTCATGGCGGGTGCCTGTAATCCCGGCTACTCAGGAGGCTGAGGCAGGAGAATCTCTTGAACCAGGGAGGCGGAGGCTGCAGTGAGCCAAGATCACACCACTGCATACCAGTCCAGGCAACAGAGTGAGACTCTTTCAGAAAAAAAAAAAAAAAAAAAAAAAGACACAAGCACTTATATATTCACTGCAGCACTATTCACAATAGCAAAGACATGGAATCAAACTAGATGCCCAATGGTTGACTGGATAAAGACAATCTAGTGCAAATACACTGTGGCTGCCATAAAAAGGAATGAAATAATGTCCTATGTAGCAACATGGATACAGCTGGAGGACATTATCCTAAGCAAATTAAGGCAGGAACAGAAAAAATACCATATGTTCTCAATTGTAAGTAGGAGGTAAACACTGAGTACATATGGTGACAAAGAGAGGAAAAATACACACCAGGGCCTAACTGAGGATGGTGAGTGGGAGGAGAGTGAGAGTCAAAAAACTACCCTTTGGATACTATGCTCACTACCTGGGTGACAAAATCATGTGTACACCAAACCCCAGAAACATGCAATTTATACATGTAAGAAACCTACATGTGTATGCCCTGAACCTAAAATTAAGTTGAAAAAGAAAATAAATAAAAGTTCTGGAAAAAAAGAAGATGAAGCATGCCTCATTTTAATAAAAACTGTGAAGTCATTATTCTTCAGGGGGAAAAGCTTATGAATATATACATAGAAAGAGAGGCAGAGAGACAGAAACACATGTTGTATGATAAGCAAATTGCTCTTTGTATTTTCTAAAGCATTCTGGGAAATTTACTTATTCAAAAAAATTCTAAAAGAAGGGAAGGAAAGACAGGCAGATGGATACAGAGAAAGAGAATAGGTTGTGGATTAAGAAGTATAAGCAAAAGATAAGAATTACATTAAGAATTACATTAAGCTTTTAAGACAGGTAGAAACTGCATTTCAGAAAAGGGAGAAAATTCATTTATAAAAGCACAGTGGTGTTTAGGATTAAAAGCCCAGAGGGAAGACGAAGCTTCCAATTAGTAAGTGGAATGGCCCAACCAAGGTAACACTGTCCACACGGGCACATATGGGCTCCAAAGGGACACAGGACAGAACGTAGTTAAGACAGGACCAGAAGAGTTCAGGCAATTAGGTAATGGTAAGCCTCTGAAGGCTTCTGAACTAAGTGACACCATGAAATGACTCTTAAGATCATTTGAAAGTCAACATTTTCAATGTCTATTAAGATTTTCTTACCTTTTCAACAATAACTCCCAAATCTAACTACTATATCATTTGGATCTTTATCTGTTTTACATCTCTATTTAGATATCTTGCTATCACACCAGACAAATTCAATGATAGATAGATAGATTTATCTATCTGTCTGTCTATCTATCTATCTATCTATCTATCTATCTATCTATAGAGAGAGAGAAACAAGCTTGTCATCTTACTGCCAAAATCACTTCGACACTATAATTTCCTAACGTTCCCAGTTATCCATACCTTGGACCTATTTACCTTATATTTCTTTTCTTCTTCCTTTCCTTCCTTCTTCCTCTCCCTCCTTCCCTTCCTTCTTCCCATTCTTCTTTCCTTCACTCCTAGATACCAGCAATTGCCAAATGCAACTGAATTCCATTTTACAGTCTTGAGAATCTACCAGTTGAGCAATCTACCCTACTTCAGGCTCTTCTCATTCAGTATAGAGTATAGAGCAATAGTTCCCTAATTGGCATCCTTTTACGCAGTCTTTTTGTCCTCCGACTCATACTGCACACAGTACCTCTTGGTGCATGTTCTCCAATACTCCACTCCTTGTGCTACTTTGTCTTCATTCAAGCTCTACTCTCTGCCTGGAATGGCTGGTCATCTCTCTAAGTCTAGGAAATTCATAACTTCTCTAAGGATGCAGCTCAAAATGGAACCACCATCTACAGGACCTGAGGCACTTTTCCCTCCATACTTTTAGGGTTCTTGATAAATACCTTTATTATAGCAGGTATTATTTATTGTGATTGTTGTATGGCACTCTCCCCCAATTAGACACTAAGTCGCTATAAAGTAGAGACTGTGTCCTGCTTATCTTTGCATCCCAGCATCTAGCACAATTTCCAGTCCACAGAAGTCAATACATATTTGTTAAAGAAATCAATATCTTAGGTCAAAGGAGAAAGGCTATTCCCCTGAACCTCTCCCTATCCAATACCTTACCCAACTTCTTCATTCAGTAAATATTGATTACCTCCCACATTACCTATACAACACACACACACACAATTATTTAATAAGCCCTTTGGTGATCTGGGTCTGTCTACAACCTTGGCCTGATACCATATCATTCTCTACTGTGTACATTATTTTCAAGAAACACTCAACTATCTGTAGTTCTCTGGACATATAATCTTCTCTCACTTCTTTCTGCCTCTGTATCTACTGTTTGGTCAGACTGGAATTCTTTTTGACTGTTTGCCTACCTAGGAAATATTTATTTATTATTTAATTTTTGGCTGGTTGCTAACTCCTTAGTTAAGCTAGCTGGCTTGCTTATTTATTTACTTATTTATTTATTTGAGACAGTGTCTCACCCTGGAGTGCAGTGGCACAATGTCAGCTCACTGCAACCTCTGTTTCCTGGATTCAAAAAATTCTCATGCCTCAGTCACCTGAGTAGCTGGGATTACAGGTGCTTGCCACCATGCCTGGCTTATTTTTGTGTTTCTGGTAGAGACAGGGTTTTACTATGTTGGCCAGGCTGGTCTCAAACTCCTGGCCTCAAGTGATCCACCCACCTCGGCCTCCCAAAGTGCTGGAATTACAGGCATGAGCCCCTGCACCCAGCCTTAAGCTGGCTTTGTCTTCTTTGTTTTCTGGTCTCCCTAGACCCAAATACAACTCCATCACCACATTCATCACTCTATTAGTACCTCCACTACCAGGCATTATTCTTAGCACATTATACAGATTATTCTCATAAGAGAAGCATCTTAACCTTATATCTTATATAACATCTTAACATCATAAACCTGTTATGCCTATTTTCATGGCAAAACTGAGGTAAACTTTAGTCTACTGCCTTTCTGAAATGAGAGCCAGGAAACATTTTCTGCAAAGAACCAGATATTAAATATTTTAGGTTTTGTGGACTATTCAATCTCTATTGCAACTACTCAACTCTTATAGTGCAAAGGCAGCCACAGCTAATACATGGCCATGTTCTAGTAAAAGTTTATTTCATAAAAACAGACGGCAGGCCTGATTTGGCCAGTAGGCCATAGTTTGCTTATACTGGTTCTAAAGACTCAATCAAGCTTCATCAAATTAAATTGGATCGACAGTGTTAGAAGCTAAAACCCAATCCCTGCTTCCAAATGATTCCCTTATCTCATCCCAAAGTTTTCAGTATATGAAACCTTTAAGAAATTACTTTGTAGGTAAATCCACAGTAGCAACTCAACGATCAGTTGTAGAACTGAACTGAATGAGACAGAAATGGGGCCCTGAGGCTGATGTTTGTGTTAATCTCCTACTTATCCCCCATAACCCTCCACTAAGGGCAACTGGATCTTAACTAGATGTCCTTGCCCCCAGTACTGATTTCTCACCATTAGATAACCTTTAGTCTAAGAGGAACAGCCAGCCCAAGACTCCATCCTGTGCCTGCAACATTTACCTGGCCTTCATCTCAGTTTCTGATGTTACTGGTATAAAAATAAAATTAACTGAAAGCAGACCACAAATAGAAATAAGCTTCCACACTAAATTGGGCCACAAGTTTCAACCTAAGAAGTGAACACTTTATAGTGTTCTGAGCATTGTTTCACAGAGTTAGAGCAGTTCTCTAACCTAGTCCATTTTTTATACAAGTAGCATAACAACCAGAAAAAAATGGATAAGGGAAAAAAGATAAAAAAGAGAAGCTTACTGAATTATAAGCCCCTGGAAGACAGGAATCATGTCTCATTCACCCTTACCTACCCAGCATAGTGATGAATGAATGAATGAATGAAAATGTATAAATGAATGAATACATTTATGAAGCTAAGATTCTAAATAATTAAGCTTGCTGAAACACAGTTTCCAAATTCCCTCAAGTATGCTGTAAAACCAGTGGAGAAGTTGAAACCTCCCAGCTGTGAGTGAGGGAATAACCTATATCTTACTTTCTGCAGCCAACTCACCATCTTGAGTGTTTGGACTCAGGATTTGGGTTCGGAGTTCCTCCAGGCTAATTCCCAGACACCTACAGATCTCCTCAGGGTTATAGGGTTCAGGATGAAGGGCATCTTCTGTGACCAACAACATTTCTTCTAGACTAATCCCTAGTTTAGCCTGCACCTCGTCCAGCCGCAGAACGTTGTCCCATTGCAAGTTTTTGTATTTAGCCAGGAGCTGCAAATTCAAACCGAGATAATGGTCAATTTTTATTTCAGAATTTGATATGTACTATTTTAATTAGCCAGATTCAACTTCAAGCTGTTTTTTTTTTGTTGTTGTTGTTGTTTTCCATTCAACCTCTCTAAATTTCCCACCATTACTTGGAAATGCATACTGGCTTCAGCTGCCTGGAATTAAACATGTTTGTATGACACTCACTGACTAGTTAAGTATTTGTCCTGAAACACACACACACACATGCACACACACTCAACTAATCCCTCACTGTTTTGTTTTGTTTTTTTTTTTTTTTTTTTTTGGCCTGTCACCACTTTCCCTCGGGGCTATTTCTTTGAATAATTTTACTCTTTTATCCCTATTCAGTTCATGCCTACTGCATTCCTCCCTAGGAAGTCAAGAGAAAACCACTTACATCTCATGTGACCTGGGTCCTGAAAGGATACTGTACGTCCAATTAGGGTACTTCCTGTTTACTATATGTCTCTTTGAAAATGGCATTATATGGGCATTTGGGGTAAAGTCATAAATTTGAAATGAAAACCTCCTTGGTGACCTTATGTGAAGCACTTCATTAGGTCACTGGTGGTAGTAGAGTTGTATGTTCCTCTATCCTCAAGAAAAAGAGTTTGGCTTCTAACTGCATCTTGAGGTATCTCCTCAATCTGACGGCGAAAGTTAAGTACAAACCAAACCTGTAACCACCATGGGAACCCCAATCCAGAATATATTTCTGTCATTCTCCCCAAACAATATCAGAGTAGGTGGCAATCAAAACAGGGAAGATTTCTGTCATCCTGAGGTCTACAATATTCATGGCCTGGGTGTGAGGACAGAGGGGCAGTTTAAACAGCAAAAAGAAACAAGAGAAGGGGAAATCAGTCTTCAAGAAAATGTGACCCAGCCATCCCATTACTGGGTATATACCCAAAGGATTATAAATTATGCTGCTCTAAAGACACATGCACACGTATGTTTATTGCAGCACTATTCACAATAGCAAAGTCTTGGAATCAACCCAAATGTCCATCAGTGACAGATTGGATTAAGAAAATGTGGCACATATACACCATGGAATACTATGCAGCCATAAAAAAGGATGAGTTTGTGTCCTTTGTAGGGACATGGATGCAGCTGGAATCCATCATTCTTAGCAAACTATCACAAGAACAGAAAACCAAACACCGCATGTTCTCACTCATAGGTGGGAACTGAACAATGAGATCACTTGGACTCGGGAAGGGGAACATCACACACCGGGGCCTATCATGGGGAGGGGGGAGGGGGGAGGGATTGCATTGGGAGTTATACCTGATGTAAATGACGAGTTGATGGGTGCAGC
>NW_022167417.1:0-1273 GCF_008728515.1 Papio anubis | reverse complement strand
CAGTGGGTCACACCTGTAATCCCACTACTTTGGGAGGCTGAGGCGGGTGGATCACGAGGTCAGGTCTCTACTAAAATACAAAAAAAAAAATTAGCTGGGCTTGGTGGTGTGCGGCTGTAGTCCCAGCTACCCAGGAGGCTGAGCCAGGGGAATCGCTCTAACCCAGGAGGTAGAGGTTGCAGTGGAACTGAGATTGTGCCACTGCACTCCAGCCTGGCGACAGAGCAAGACTGCGTCTCAAAGAAAAAAAAAAAAAGAGTTTTTCAGTCTGAATTTTTAATTTTTAAAAAAGTTGATATATAATTTACATAGGGTGAAATTCACCTATTTTAGTTTTGAATTTTGAGAAACGTAGTTGTATAATCAAAACTATAATCATGATATAGAACAGTTCCATCACTCCCCAAAATTCCCTTCTGTCCCCCCTGACCAATTGGCAACCACTGACCAGTTTTTCCGCAGTCTGAATTTTGCTGACTTTATGACCCCATAGTATCACTTAGCATGTTTCTCTGTTCTGTTTGTGTCTTGTAAATTGATAGAGTTAATTTGTTTTTTTTTTTAAGAATGCTTTGGCTGGACATGGTGGCTCATGCCTGTAGTCCCAGCACTTTGGGAGGCCGAGGCGAGTGGATCATCTGAGGTCAGGAGTTTGAAACCAGCCCGGCCAACATGGCGAAACCCCGTCTCTACTAAAAATACAAAAATTAGCTGGGTGTGGTGGTGGGCGCCTATAATCCCAGCTCCTAGGGAGGCTGAGGCAGGAGAATCACTTGAACCCAGGAGGTGGAGGTTGCAGTGAGCCAAGATCGCGCCCCTGCACTCCACCCTGGGAAACAGAGCAAGACTCCATCTCAAAAAAAAAAAAAAAGAAAAAAGTGCTTCATAGAAAGTGTGAACTTTCATGAAAGCTTCTCTTTTTTATGTTAGGAACCCATAGTAATCGTTATCTAGATTTATGAATTCATTAGGGGTTGCAAATGTTGAAATTCTAATTGTTTCACCCCTGCGCGGTGGCTCACACCTGTAATCCCAGCACTTTGGGAGGCTGAGGCTGATGGATCACCTGAGGACAGGAGTTCAAAACCAGCCTGGCCAACATGGTGAAACCCCATCTCTACTGAGAATACAAAAATCAGCCAGGTGTGGTGGCACATGCCTGTAATCCCAGCTACTTGGGAGGCTGATGCAGGAGAATTGCTTGAACCCAGGAGGTAGAGGTTGCAGTGAGCCGAGATCACGCCACTGCACTCCAGCCTGGGTGACAGAGTGA
>NW_022167416.1:0-1273 GCF_008728515.1 Papio anubis | reverse complement strand
TTCATTCTAATATTTCCTGGCAGATCACCCTCCCAACCTCTCAGTGCATTGTCCTCCTGGATGAGAGTGATCCCCCTTCCTCTTTGCCCGAGCCCTCCTCCCATGGCCACCCACTAACTGCTGCCGCCACCTGGAATTCCTCCATTTCTGAACATCAACTATGAAGGTCCCCATCCCTGACTCACCCGCTGTCCTTCCAGCCTCTCTCCTAGCCGTCCCTCCTTCCCTGCTGATCAACATCAACAAGGCTCTTCTCCCCTGGGGCTGTGCATGGGAATCGCCAGGGAGCCTGAGGCCCAAGCAATCCCTGGGACATCTGTCATCTGCTCTCATCTCCTGTCCTTGTGCACTGCACCGTCTTTGCCTCTCAGATTCTCTGAGTTTGGTATTTTTGATTTTTTTCAGACATCTTAGTAGGGTCTTGAATTCAAACGTCAAACCATGACAAGCTGAGTTAACATTTTGATTCCTATATCTTGGAATTGAGGGGGAATTCTGGCTTCAGGAAATGCTTGATTTAAGGACTCAAAGCATGAGTCACATTGTTGTCTTCCCATTTATTTCTCTTGGTCTTACTTTGGGCTCTCTCCTCAGGTGACAGCCATGTGAATCATGGTCATCTCACTGTGACCTTCGTACCTGATCTCCTGGAGGAAATCCCTACTTCCTTCCCATTGTTCTAGCCAAAGCCCAAGTCCCATGGCCGACTCTGAATCTGTCACTGAGGGCGGAGGTTGGCACCACACCTGGGTCCCATACTGCCCCCGCTCCCCAAGGAAGAATTTAAACTAAGAACAGTTGACACGGGATCGGTGAGTCACTGGAAAAAGTCCACAATCCCATTCCCCCACCATGATGGTCTCTGCGTCACACTTTGAAAATAAACTGAGAAGATCTATCAATATTTTAGAGAAGCAAAAGGTGACATGCAAAAAGTGCTCAAGTCCAACTTCTCTCCATGACAAGGAGAACTTCTCTCCCTGTTCACCTGCTGCTTTGTAAAAAGCCACCACAAAATTTAGAGGATTGAAACAGTATGATCAGGTCTTCACTCACACATTTGCAATTGGAGCCTGGCTCCCTCCAGGTGCATCAGAAAAGAGGTTCTGCTGGGATCTGAAGACCTCAGGGATGAGACACTCCTGCACAGAGGCAGGCAGTGCTGGCTTAGCTGGGAGCTTCGGAAAGACTGAGAGAAGGGACTGTGTGACGTGCTGGGGTTGGACCATGCTGGCTCATGAGAGAGGAGTTTTTGTGAAATAATTGTTAAATC
>NW_022167415.1:0-1273 GCF_008728515.1 Papio anubis | reverse complement strand
AAGCCCCTGCCATGACGGGCGCCATGTGGGAGAGTAACATGATGCTCCGCAGCCCTGAGTGGGAGCGTTGCTGAGTCAGGAGGCCCGGCCATCCACGTTTCCTCTTCCTTCCAGGCCTTGCGTTTGCTGCTCCCTCTGTTTGGAGCACTGCCCAAGTGTTGTCTTAGCTCCTGCTGCGGGGAAACTGCATGGATCACCTGGGGTGGGGGCAGTGTCTACAGAGGAAAGGACTTGAAAACGCACTTGTCCCGAACTAGGTGATGTTTTCTGTGTGTGTGTGGCCCTTCCTCACAGTGGCCTCCTAGAAAAACAAGACCATGACTGAAAGAATACCTCTCATTTCAGTAAGACTGCTTGGAATGCTTTACTTTTTAAAAAAATTTAATTTAAGTGTTTAATGTGGTAAAAAATATATAACATAAAACTTACCAGCTTCACCATTTTAAGGACATAGTTCAGTGGCATTAAGTACATTCTCTTTGTTGTGCAACCATCACCACCACCCATCTCCAGAACTCTCTTAAAATCTTCCCAAACAGAAACTCTTAGAATCTTCCCAAACAGAAACTCTTAAAATGTTCCCAAACAGAAACTCTGTACCCATCAGACAACTCCCACTTCCTTCTCTCTTCACCCCTGGCAACCACCATCCTACTTTTTCTATGAGTTTGACAGCTCTAGGAATCTCTTATAACTGAAGTTATCCAGGTCTGTCTGTCTGTGACTAGCTGGTTTCACTTAGCATAATGTTCTCGAGGTCCTTTTATGTTGTAACACGTGTCAGAATTTCTTTTCTTTCTAAGGCTGAAGAATATTCCATTGTGTGGACCTACCACATTGCATGTATCTGTTTATCCACTGATGGACCCTTGAGTTGCTATGGAAAATAATGCGACTATGAACATGGAGATCTGTTCCAGTCCTTGCTTTAAATGACTTTTGTAGATGCACAGCAGTGGAATTGCTGGATCAGATGGTAATGCTATGTTTGCTTCACTATTTATAATGTGCCTTTATGCAGATTGTGATAAAATTTGATCTTTACAACAGTCCTGTGAGATAAATAAGTATTGGTGTCTGGTTCAGAAAAGTGATTTTTTTCAAAGTGAAATGATAAATGGAAGAGTATCCTGACCTTAAACTTGGCTTTTTTTATTGCCCATTCACCTTGAAGACTGGTTCCAGTCACTAGTGTTACCTTCCAAGGATAATGTCATTCTGGTTACAACCAGCTTGCTCCCCTGCCCTGAGCTTTCTGTCCAAGTCTGTCCAG
>NW_022167414.1:0-1273 GCF_008728515.1 Papio anubis | reverse complement strand
GGCTAACCTGGTGAAACCCCGTCTCTACTAAAAAATACAAAAAACTAGCCGGGCGAGGTGGCGGGCGCCTGTAGTCCCAGCTACTCGGGAGGCTGAGGCAGGAGAATGGTGTAAACCCGGGAGGCGGAGCTTGCAGTGAGCTGAGATCCGGCCACTGCACTCCAGCCTGGGCGACAGAGCAAGACTCCATCTCAAAAAAAAAAAAAAAAAAGTTTACTTTGTATTTTCCTTTTTAAACTTTGTACATGTTATTTGTTACATTTCTGTAGAAGTACTACTCCCAACAGAATTATACCGGGCTGGCCCTACACCCTGAGATGACAGCCTACATTTAAGGAACAGACAAAAACTGATCTTAATAATGGATTTCTGGCAGACTTAGCCTGAGAATCCCTCCCGCCAAACTTCCCTTGTTGCTCAAATGTGACTGAGGGGGTCCTGACACTGACTCCTAGTGTGCCAAGCACTCCCTCCAACATGGGACCATACCAACAACCCAGGACAGGTCCATCCTGGCACCTAAAGATAATTAAAACCTAACTACAAGATGACTGATCAGTGATGCTTCCAAAGAAAGATCCTTTTTGTTTTGTTTTGTTTGTTTTTCTAGAGACAGGGTCTCACCATGTTGCTCAGGTGGGTCTCAAACTCCTGGGCTCAAGCAATCCTCCTGCCTCTGCCTCCCAAAGTGCTAGGATTACAGGCATGAGCCACTGTGCCTGGGTCCAAAGAAAGATTTTGATCAAAAGAGAGAAAAGTGAAAGTTGTTAGAATTAAAATTGAGTCATTTGTGTTAAAAGCCCTGACAAATGGAGCCAGGGAAGGCCATGAAAGGAGGGTTCGCATGCAAGAATACCTGATTAAAAAAAATAACTATTGCCTGGGCATAGTGGCTCACGCCTGTAATCCCAGCACTTTGGGAGGCAGAGACAGGCAGGCCACACTTGTAATCCCAGCACTTTGGGAGGCAGAGGTGGGTGGATCACTTGAGTTCAGGAGTTTGAGACCAGCCTGGCCAACATGGTGAAACCCCATTCCTACTAAAAATACAAAAATTAGCCAGGCGTGGTGGCGCAGGCCTGTCGTCCCAGCTACGTGGAAAGCTGAGGCAGGAGAATCGCTTGAACCCAGGAGGCAGACGTTGCAGCAAGCCGAGATTGCACCTCTGCACTCCAACCTGGGCAACAGAGCGAGATTACATCTCCAAAAAAAAAAAAAAACCTATCACAAAAAAAACCCGGCCGGGCGCGGTGGCTCAAGCCTGTAATCCCAG
>NW_022167413.1:0-1273 GCF_008728515.1 Papio anubis | reverse complement strand
ACAGTCTTTTTCCAGATGTTAAATACTCCATGCTATAACTATCTCCAAATTGTCTTTTATCTACAGAACTAAAACATTCCATGGTATCTTTGCATTTTCCAGACTATAACTAAATGAAATAATCTTCAAGACCTATCATTCCCTAGACAGTCTTTTGGAGAAATACAGTATAAAAGCTCTATCCCAGTGGTTTATTATGCTGTGTTAATCTATCAGTATGCATTATTAGTAATTCTCTCAATACATTAGTGAGTACACTGAGGTTTACTAAAGGTCAACTACATCATCAATTGAGGTTCCAACTGACAAAAAATCACTTAAAATTATAGAATAGTCCAGAAGCAAATTTATTAATAGATTTTTATTCTCAAAAGAGCTCTAACAAAGGTAGTTTCCCTAGAATATTTAACTAATTCTGAACAAGTAGGTCTAATTTCAGACACTACCATATAGGCAATATCATCCCTCAGCATTCATACCTCCTTTTCCCGGCCACACACACACACACACACACACATACATTTGTTTCTATTTCTGGAAGGTTCTTTATCTGCATGTCTATTTGTTTCATGTCTTTTTTATCTCATGAGTTATTTCCAGCTCATACAATTATGATCTCATTATAAACACATGTGATATTATATTCAACAGTGAAAAACTGAAAGCTTGTTCCTTAACATCAGGAACAAGGCAAAGATACCCATTCTACCAACTTCTATTCATCATAGTACTAGAAGTCCTAGCTAGAGTAATTGAGCAAGAAAAAGAAGCAACAGGCATCCAAGTAAGAAAGGAAAATATAATTATTTCAATGCATAGACATGATCTTACATGTAGAAAACACTGAAGACTTTTAAAAAATTCAGTAAAGTTGCAAGATTAAAAAAAACTTAAAACTCAGTTGTGTCTATACAAACAAAATCAGTTGTGTTTCTACACACACACAGTGTTCTAGAAATGAAGAAAATGGTGAATTCTATTTCCAATAGCACCAAAAAGAATAAAACGGAGGGCGGAGCAAGATGGCCGAATAGGAACAGCTCCAGTCTCCAACTCCCAGCGCAAGCGACACAGAACACCGGTGATTTCTGCATTTTCAACTGAGGTACTGGGTTCATCTCACTGGGGAGTGCCGGACGATCGGTGCTGGTCAGCTGCTGCAGCCCGACCAGCGAAAGCTGAAGCAGGGCGAGGCATTGCCTCACCTGGGAAGCTCAAGGGGGAAGGGAATCCCTTTTCCTAGCCAAGGGAACTGAGACACACAACACCTGGA
>NW_022167412.1:0-1273 GCF_008728515.1 Papio anubis | reverse complement strand
AGGATCAGTTGAGGCCAGGAGTTCGAGACCAGCCAGGCCAATATGGCGAAACCCCGTCTCTACCAAAAATACAAAAATTAGCTGGGCATGGAGGTGCATGCCTGTAATCCCCGCTACTCAGGCAGCTGTGGCAGGAGAATCACTTGAACCTAGGAGGTGCAGTAAGCCAAGTTGGTGCCACTGCACTCCAGCCTGCATGACCGAGCTTGACGCCATGTCAAAAAACAAACAACAACAACAAAACCCAGAAAACCAAAAATCTTTAGTACACAAAGTAGAAAAGCATTGAACCGGCCACATTTAGAGCAATATGGGCGGACCTGGAGGTCAGGATATTAAGCAAAATAAGCCAGACATGGAAAGACAAATACTGTATGATTTCACTTATATGTAGAATCTAAAATAGTCAAACTCATAGAAGCAGAGACTGGGTGGTTCCCAGGGGCTGAAGGTAAGAAGGGGTAAACCGGGAGGTGTTGGTCAAAGGGTACAAAGTTTCAGCTATGCAAGATAGATAAGTTCTGGAGCTCTTCTGTACAACATAGTGTCTATGACTGACAATATTACATTGCATACTTAAAAATGTTCTAGGAGGATAGATCTCACATTAAATTCTCTTACCACAAAAGGAACAACAAACTAACAAAAAGTAAAACGAACAGGAGGAAATTTTGTCGGAAGTAAATAATTTTGTTGCATTGATTATTGGTAATGGTTTCAAGGGTATATCCTTATCTCCAAACACATCAAGTTATATACGTTAAAAATCTACAGCTTTTTGCCTGTTGTCCCAGTTACTGAGGAGGCTGAGGCAGAAGGATCTCTTGAGCCCAAGAGTTCAAGGCTTCAGTAAACTATGATAGCGCCACTGCACTCCACCCTGGCAACAAATTAAGACTGTCTACACTTGAGAAAAAAGAAAAATAATCCACAACTTTTTGCCTGTAGTCCCAGTTACGCAGGAGGCTGAGGCAGAAGGATCACTTGCGCCCAAGAGTTCAAGGCTGTAGTAAGCTATGATAGCGCCACTGCACTCCAGCCTGGGCAACAAAGCAAGTCTGTTTCCAAAAGAAAAAATAAAAAAATCTACAACTTTTTGTTATGTCAATCATACATTAATAAAGTGGTTTAAAAAGTGTTGGCCAGGCGCGGTGGCTCAAGCCTGTAATCCCAGCACTTTGGGAGGCCGAGACTGGCGGATCACTAGGTCAGGAGATCGAGACCATCCTGGCTAACACAGTGAAACCCCGTCTCTACTAAAAATACAAAAACT
>NW_022167411.1:0-1273 GCF_008728515.1 Papio anubis | reverse complement strand
AAAGATCCTTGGTTGAGACCCGTTGTCGAAGCGGGAAAGATCCTTGGTTGAGACCCGTTGTTGAAGCGGGAAAGATCCTTGGTTGAGACCCGTTGTTGAAGTTTGTTGGTTCTCCTACTTGAGAGTCATCAACATGGATAAAGCTACCACTTTAGAAGGTATTTCTTCTCAGTTGAAATAGCTCAGTTGGGAGAGCATTAGACTGAAGGAAGTATTTCTTCTTCTTTTGTAGAATGAATTGGGATAGTGTCCACTTGAAAATACATGGGGACCGGGTGCGGTGGATCATGCCTGTAATTCCAGCACTTTGGGAGGCTGAGGCAGGCAGATCATTTGAGGTTGGGAGTTTGAGACCAGCCTGGCCAACATGGTGAAACCCCGTCTATACTAAAAAATAAAAAATTAGCCAGGCATGGTGGCGGGCGCCTGTAATCCCAGCTTCTTGGGAGGCCAAGGCAGGAGAATTGCTTGAACCCAGGAGGTGGAGGTTGCAGTGAGCTGAGATTGTGTTACTGCACTCCAGCCTGGGTGACAGAGTGAGACTGCATCTAAAAAAAAACCAAAACAAACCATGGGAAAAAGTATTAGTCTCCCTTTTCAGTTTCAGTGTCAAGCAGTTACCCGTTTTTTTTTTTTTTTTTATGTTTGTTTGAAAATATTCACACACACACGCACAATAACTGACAGACGTGTACAGTGAGTGGCTGCGGTTTGGCTCCATATCCTGCCGTCTGTCCATCCACTGTTTGTCTCACCTAGCTGCTTAGACACTCATGTATGTAATTGATTTTAGTTAAACTTTATGTTTTTGACTTTCAGGTAAAATTTATATATAATGAAACGCATCTGAGTTCACTATTTCACAAGTTTTGACAAATGTAACTTGTGTAACCCACATCTTTATCATGACTCTTGCTCAGAAAGTTCTCTCGTGTCCTGCCCCTTCTTCCCAGAGTCAATAACTGATCTGATGTTTCTCTAGCATTGACAGATTGTGCCAGTTCTAGAACTCCATAAATTGAATCATGTAGTCAGGTTCTTCTGTGTCTGGCTTCTTTCACTCTGCATAGTGCTTTTGATTTTCATCTTTTTTTTTTTTTTTTTGAGACGGAGTCTTACTCTGTTGCCCAGGCTGGAGTGCAGTGGCCGGATCTCAGCTCACTGCAAGCTCCGCCTCCCGGGTTCACGCCATTCTCCTGCCTCAGCCTCCCGAGTAGCTGGGACTACAGGCGCCCGCCACCTCACCCGGCTAGTTTTTTGTATTTTTTAGTAG
>NW_022167410.1:0-1273 GCF_008728515.1 Papio anubis | reverse complement strand
TCTTTACTAAAATGTGATCTGCACAGTCCCAGCCTCTCTGTCACCGCATTCTGGCTCAGAGTCTGGCAGTGATATAGGAGTGAAAGAGAAATTATTTAGACAGGTAGTGAGGGTACAGAAGGCTTTTAATGAAAAGCAGGCTCCAAATTATTTTCTTTTCTAACAAGGTGCAGCCTGTAATATCAAGCTTCAGACATAGACAAGTAAGCTGGAAGCTTGCACGGGTGAATGCCGGCAGCTGTGCCAATAGGAATAGGACACCTGGGACTGGGCATGTTCACAATGCTGACTCCATCTTCCCTTCTCTTTGCCAGGCTCCTTCCTTACAATAAGGGGCAGACAACATGGCGCCGGCCAAGTGGCAAGCCCATTTGCATAATAGGATGAGGGTGGGGCGAACAGCCTTCCACTTGCACTATGGAAATATCACACCTGGTCCAACCAATCTGTGCGCCCTACATAAATCAGACACCATCTCCTCAAGCCTGCCTGTAAAATCCGATGCACTCCCACTCCAGGCCAGAATTCCCTTTTGGGTGCCCCTCTCTCTCACAAGAAGAGAGCTGTTCCCCTTTGTCTTTCTTTTGCCTATTCAACCCTTTGCTCCTAAACTCACTCCTCGTGTGTCAGTGGCCTTAATCTTCTTGGCGTGAGATGACACACCCTTAGTATTTACCTAGGACAATGACACCTCTTCAGCAGGTGGTCATCAGACTGGTGGAGCTTAAGACTCATGTCCATGATCAACTGCAGGGGTGACTGGAGTGCTGTCCTCTTCCAGGGAGGGAGGTGGTGTCTGTCTCCTCTCAACATTTTGCATGTTGTAAACCAAAAATAAACATCAAAGCCACCCCCTCCTAACCATCTCAATTGACACCCTCAGCCAGGGTGCTCAAAAGTTAACCTGAAAGACTGGCTGAGGCCACTATGGGAAGCAGGTGTTGAACATGCCTCATTATGCCCTCTTCCCTTTTGGAGTTCAGGAAAAGCTGACCAGCATTTACCACCAACACAGACCTTCAATCTGATCAGAAACATTTACAATCTATTCTCTCTGAAGCCTGGCACCTGGAGGCGTCATCTGCATGAAAAAATTTTGGACTCCACAACCTCTTATCATTCCTTTCTATTGATAGTAACTCAACCAATTGCCAATCAGAAAAATTAAAAATCTACTTGTAACCCAGAAGCACTACCCTGCAACCCTTGCTTGCTTCAAATTGTTCCAACTTTCTGGACCAAAACAATGTATAGCTTAAATGTATTTGATTGA
>NW_022167409.1:0-1274 GCF_008728515.1 Papio anubis | reverse complement strand
TTTTAATTATAATTATTTATATTTTTATAATTATTTAACATTAATTTTATAATGTAATATATGATGTTTTCTCATATATGACAATTATAAATTGTAATTTACAACATAAAATCATACTTTATATTAAGTAATATATTTTCTTAATTTTTAAGATTCCTTAGGAGTACGATAATATTTGCAAATAATGACAGTTTTATTCTTTCCTTCCAAGTTGTATGCCTTTTCTTTCTTTTTCTTGTTTTATGGCATTAAGACCTCCAAAACCAAATTGAATTAAAATGATAAAAGCAGACATCTTTACCTTTCTCCAGTCTTGGGTGCAAAGCTTTCAGTTTTTGCCACTTGATGTAATATTAGCTATAGGTGTTTTTAAGATGTCCTTTTTCAGGTTAAGGAAGTTCCCTTCTATTCCTAGTTAGCTGACAGTTTTTACCATGAAGGGTGTTGAGTTTTGTCAAATACGTTCTCTGTATATCTTAAGGTAATTACATAAGTTTTGAAATATATTAACCTGGTAAACTACATTGGTTGATTGTCAAACATCAAACAAACCTTGCATTCCTGGAATAAACCTCATTTGGTAATGAACTATTGTTTTTCCTTTTTTAAATTTAGTTTGCTAATATTTTGTTAGGGAATGATCATGAGGAATATTGGACTGTAGTTTTCTTTTCTAGTAATACTGCAGTCTAGTTTGGATAACAGGGTGATGCTAGCCTGATAAAATGAGTTGGGAAGTGTGCCTTCTATTTTTTGGAATAGTTAGGGTAGGATTGGTGAAATGTTTAATGAAAATATTAGGTAGAATTTACCAGTAAAGCAATTTGGGGCTGAAGTTTTCTTCGTATGAAGGTTTTTAAACTATAAATTTAATATCTTCAATTAATATTGGGCTACTGAAGTTATTCTTTTTTTTCTTGAGTGAGCTTTAGCAATTGTGTGTTTCAAATGATTTGTACATTTCATCTAAAATATTTAATTTATTGGCATAAAATTATTCACAATATTCCTTTGATATCATTGTAAGTTGTTAGCATCTGTAGTGATGTCCCCTTTTTCATCTGTGATATTGAACAATTGTGGTTTCTCTCTTTCTGGTTAGTCTGGCTAGATGTTTATTTCACTGATATTTTCAAAGAATCGACTTTTGGTTTAGTTCAATTTTTCTATTATTTTTCTGTCTTCTAGTTCATTTGTTTTTTTCTCTTTATTATTTCTTAATCTTCTTTCTTCAGGTTTCATTTGCTCTTCTTTCTCTAGTTTCTTTAAATAGA
>NW_022167408.1:0-1274 GCF_008728515.1 Papio anubis | reverse complement strand
TCAAGCAATTCCCCTGCCTCAGCCTCCCAAGTAGCTGGGACTACAGGCGTGTGCCACCACACCTGGCTAATTTTTTGTATTTTAGTAGAGACGGGGTTTCACCATGTTGTCCAGGCTGGTCCCGATCGCCTGACCTCATGATCCACCCACCTCAGCCTCCCAAAGTGCTGGGATTACAGGCGTGAGCCACTGTGCCCGGCCGCAATTCAAGCTTTTAATGCATGGCCTCTGTGGATAAGTGCACATTGCCAGAGTGCCATGGAGGAGCCATTCCTCTACAATTGGATTACAGGGCAGGAAATAGCAAGTACCTTAGATATCTTAGACACATGTGAGCCAAAGAGTGGGAAATAAACCCCCCAAAGATTCAGGAGCCCACTACCTCAATGAAGCTCCTGAGGGTCCAGTGGTTTGGGAGAATGTTGGGATATTCCTCCTAATGTGAAATAAGATGTTTCACCATACACTGCTTGTCATTAAAAAGAAACACAATGCTTGGTGAGACTTTTTGGATTTTGGATACAACGTATATTCTATTTGAGTGAGCTGCTCTGACCCAGTTACCAGTAACCTGTTGAGCTGCTGGTTTTGAGTGGGACCTATAGCAAGAGAAAGGTCTGGAGAAATCCAGACTGCAGTACCAGGTTTTCTGCCACTTGGGCCTTATGACTAAGTAGATTCTTTGATGCTCCATGTGCATATGGTTAATAGGAGTGCTCCATGGAGCCTCTACCAAGCCCCAATAGGAGGATACAGACCTCCGCAAAGTCATACCCTTGTCTGTAGACAAGTTTCTCCTTTTGAGAAACATCTCATGTCTTGCTACTGAGCCCTTGTTGAAATTGAACACCTGATGCGGGAACAGTGGGTGACTATGTGACTGAGCTGCTCATCATGCATTGAGTATTATCTGATCCACCAAGCTGTAAGGTTGAGCGTGGGCAGTCACAATCCATCATCAAGTGGAAATGGTGTGGCCGGGCGCGGTGGCTCACGTCTGTAATCCCAACACTTTGGGAAGCTGAGGCGGGCAGATCACGAGGTCAGGAGTTGGAGACCAGTCTGACCAACGTGGTGAAACCCTGTCTCTACTAAAAATACAAAAATTAGCTGGGAGTGGTGGTGCATGCCTGTAATCCTAACCACTTGGGAGGTTGAGGCAGGAGAATTGCTTGAACCTGGGAGGCAGAGGTTGCAGTGAGCCAGATTTCACCATTGCGATCCAGTCTGGGTGACAAGAGTGAAACTCCGTCTCAAAAAAAAAAAAAAAAAAA
>NW_022167407.1:0-40688 GCF_008728515.1 Papio anubis | reverse complement strand
AGAAAATGTGGCACATATACACCATAGAATACTATGTAGCCATAAAAGGGATGAGTTCATGTCCTTTGTAGGGACATGGACGCAACTGGAAACCATCATTCTCAGCAAACTATCTCAAGAACAAAAAACCAAACACTGCATGTTGTCACTCATAGGTGGGAAATGAACAATGAGATCACTTGGACTCTGGAAGGGGAACATCACACACCGGGGCCTATTATGGGGAGAGAGGAGGGGAGAGGAATGGCATTGGGAGTTATACCTGATGTAAATGAGTAGTTGATGGGTGCAGCACACCAACATGGCACCAGTATACATATGTAACAAACCTGCACATTGTGCACATGTACCCTAGAACTTAAAGTATAATTTAAAAAAAATTAAAATAAATGTATGTAAAATTATAAAAAAAAATTTGTGGATTATCAAATATTAGTATTTACATTTTAGTTCCTGATCTGTTGGTTGATTAAATATATATAACAAAACACTACTAAAATGAGAGTAATTATTTTTCTATGCACTTGTATTTTGTACTGTCTAGGAGCATGTGTGTAATTTTAAAAAGTAAAAAAAAAATATTGAAGACATATTCTTTACTTAATTGGCATGCCATTGTGAATTTGGATTTTTGAACCATTGGATGCAATTGGATGGCCACAGAAATGTAATCTAAAGAGTTGACTTTAAGCTGTATTAGGGTAACTACCACTCATTAAGTTCTCATTTGTTATCTGTTTGTATATTAATTAGCGCAGGTTTTCTCACCCTTGGCACTGTTGATATTCTGGGTAAGATAATTCTTTGCTGTGGGGAAATGCATTTTAGGATGTTTAGCAGCATCCTGGTTTCTATCTACAAGATGCCAGGAGCAAGCCCTTATAAGAGTGAGGTGCTTAGGGCACAGAATTTAATGTGCTCTTGGATTGTACCTCACCTCACTGTGGTCCCATGTGACAGATAATATCAAATGTTCCTTTAAGTGATAGAAAAATTCTACTCACTGAACCACTAAGTTAGAGGAATATGAATAGTTTTAGCAACTACATTACAAAATGTATAAATGAAGTCTATAATATAGAAGCTTATTTCTCATTCAAATAATAGTCCAAATATGTATCACTTGCCATGAGAGACTTTTTCCACGTGAACATTCAGAGATCCAGGTTATTTGTGCATTGTGTCTCCAACATATTCTGAGCCCCTTATTTTCTGCTGGTGGACAGGGAAAGAGACAAATGAAAGAGATGCTGTTCTGCTGGTCATTGGAAGGGCAAACACATGACTTGAAAGCTGTATCTCAGATGTATCAGACTTTGGCTCACCATTACCTCGGCTACAGCTCGGTCACATGACTATTCCAAGGAGATCTGCAAAATGTAGTCTAGCTGTGTGCCCAGTATAAAGAAGAAACACATATTTAATGAACAGTTTGTGCATACACCCTAGAGAACATAGAAGCAATGTTTGTGTGAAGAAAGAAAGAAAGAAGGGGACTGGGAAGAAATATGCCTCCTACAACTGGAAATGATTCAAAAGCATGTTGACAGAGAAATGAATAAATAAGCTGGAATGCATTCACACAGTTGAATATACGAAGCCATAAAAAAAAAAAAAAATGGCCTGTATCTAACCATGACATCAGGGATGAACCTTTGGAAGCATCAAGACAAACTAGCAAGTCCTGGAAGATCACACTATTATATCTAACTATAAAATTTAAAAACAATCCCAAAATTATGCAGTATACTCCTTAGGCACATGATAAAACTAGAGCAAGAAGCTGGTAAACACAGAATGCAGAATTGTAGTTATCTTTTTAAAAAGACACAAGCGGGGTGGGACAAGAGAATGGCACAATGGTAGATGCAAGTTATTGGAAATGGTCTTGTTTGAAGGCTAAGTGATGGGCTTAATGTTATGCTTCATATTATTTTCTTGGTAACTTAAGTATAATATTGTCTATGCATACATAATGCATTACAATAGAAAATATTAATACAAAAACATCAAAACAGAACAAACACATTAGTATTTAGTTAGTATGGAACATCATATATTGTCTAAGCATTTGCCAATGGCAAATTTAACTAAATTGTTAAAGCACTGGAACTTGTACTTCAAGTTATTGTCAAAACCTTCTTAACACAGGACAAATCAGTTAATTTCCAGTATGAATTTCTGGTACTATATTTCAATTTAGCTTTAATCACTGTTACTTTGTGATTTATTTTGATTTTGGCACATTGGTTTTAGTATTAAGATTTGTTATTACATTATTTTGAGTAACATGGAAGAAATTGTTTTTCACTCTGTTATGTGTGCTTGAAAATGTGATTTTATTATTTCAGAGAAGAGGCTTTTACCTCCAATATTTTAAAATTTGAATGCTGTCTAGGAGCAAGAGACAAACACAGACGTCTGCTTGATGTTAAACTCTACTAGTATACTCTACTTAATTTGATGAGGAACGTAAGAAAAAAATCTTTATTGAATATGCTGTTAAAAAATAGCCTATCTATTCAGTCTCTACTAAAAATACAAAAAATTAGCCAGGCATGGTGGCCGGGACACCTGTGGTCCCAGCTACTCGGGGAGGCTGAGGCAGGGGAGAATGGCATGAACCTGGGAAGTGGAGCTTGCAGTGAGCGAGATCCATGCTGCACTCAACCTGGATGACAGAAGCTGAGACTCTGTCTCAAAATAAATAAATAAATAAATAAATAAATAAATAAATAAATAAATAAATTTAAAAAGACTACTCACTGAAGAGTTCATTCATGTTGGGATGAAAAATCAAGAAATAATCTTTTGGAGCACAAATATAGAGAAATAGCATCAATTTACCAAGATCAATGTTGTCTGTCTGTGGGCCAACTAGTTGACAGACCCTTATTATATTCAAATACCCTCAATTTAGTTACCAAATTAGAATGTGGGCTTGGATGCTGTCTGAGCTGAGGACTTTCTTTCGCCTCTTCAGATCCCTGTTTGATGTATTTTTTCATTTTCAGTTTGGAATCTATTGTGGATCATAGGTACTGATCACATTCTGGGGCCTTGTGGACAGAAAAAACGGTGCAAGAAATTCACTTAATCTTTTTCCTTTTCTCTTCTAATATCATAGGCATGCTTCTAGGGTTTCATTTAAAGTACAGCATCATAGAAATATCTCATAATTTAATTGGCAATGGATGAGTTATAAGACTGTGTTAATGACTTAACAGATGAGAGTATTTTAAAAGAGATTTCACATGAAGTCAAAAATACCCACTACATACCCATAAAAATGTAAAAAACAGACCTTCTATTCCCTGTAACATTTAGTTATCATTTAGGTTTGAGTGTTCAAAGATATGCATATCGTTCAAGGATCCTTTTTTGGTAAAGGAACATATAAAATCTCAAGCAGATAAATTTGCATAGGGATGGTCATGACATTTTGACAAGTTTAGGGATGACACAGAAACTGTGATGCCTGACAGACGTTAGTGTTTGGTTCATTATTGTCATAGAAATTTTGTTTAAAAATATATTTGACAAGCTTTGTTATGTTTGATGCGATTGAAAAATATTGTTTGTGCAATTCCTTTGATGATTAACTGACTAGAGTTTTGATAATGCCATTGAAGAGAAAAACAAGGAAGCATCATTCCTAGAAACAGGTACCCAGCAGCACAGAAAATGATCCACATTTTTCAAATTTACCTTGAATACAGCTGTTGGATGAACATAAAATTTGAATAGTTGGAAGAAAAATGAGATATGGAGCCTAGCATTTATAATGAATTATCAAATGTGAGTAATTGCACTCAGTTGAACCAAAACACTTAGATTTTTGAAACTGACTCATCATTGTAATAACTTCCTTTTAAAAGCTGTTTTGTGCCTAATAAATTCATGTATCATCAAAGTGCTTTGAAACATAATCTCTGCTATTCGTTTCATTAGGTAAGGAAGAAGTGAACTTTAAAGTAAAATTTTTCCTGAAAAAAAAATCTATTTTTGCATGACATAATGATTACCACACTATTTATTCTGACTGTCTGGATTCATGATCTGGCTCTACCTGGTAGCAGCTGTATAATCACAAAGCAGTTTTTGGAGAAAAATTTGGTTCGCAGAAGGAAAATTTGCCAAAGAGAAAGAGCATGAGATTATATGCAGGATGGAGGTTAGACAGAAAAGGAAAAATCTTGATTTCACACTTGCTGATATGTGAGTTGTTCAGGGCTATGACCCAGAACCCAGGACCTGTGAACTTAAACTCAGTTGGCATAATTCTCCCTATTTGGGATAACCATGGTATCTGATTTTATCACATCTACAGGGGAACAATATTACCAATACATATTATTGCCTCTCTCAAAGAATAAATGGCATTCATAAAACTATTGCCTTTTCCTAGAGTTATAATAAGAAAGGGGAGTACAAGAAGGCACTTGTTTGATGTGACTCTGTCTTTTGTTTTACGTCTTCTAAACTTCTTAATTTTGATTGATTTCCCCTCTATACCTAGTGTTTATTGGAACAACTACTTTCCAGTAAGTAGGAAGAAAGACTTTTATATACTGGGATTTACAAACCCTTATTTTATTTATTTATTTTTTTTACCAGAAACACTAAGAGACGGGTAACAGCTGGCCATTAAAGAATAAAGTAATACATAAAAATTTCACCTGCATTGGTTGAATTTAAGACTTGGGCAATAGTAAACCAAGCTGTGAGGCATTTTGAATTTTCAGGGTCACATTATGCAGTTGTGTCAGGAGACTATTTACTGGTGAGCAGAGACCCCAAAAATGTAGGCCTTTTGAGCCTTCTAAAATTTGTGTTTATCATTCCATAGAATGTCAAAAGTTTTACTGCATGTGTTTCTATTTTGTTCAGTTTTGCATGTTTTTGAATGCATATAAATGAAATCATACCATAAATATTCTTTAAATATAGGCTCTTTAATTAATTATTTCTACGATTTGACCATATTGTTCCATTTAGCCATTATTCACTGGTTCTCCTTCTACCTACTATTCAATTTTCTGGATATAATACAATTTCATTCTCCTCTGTATAGATATTTAAATGTGTCCATTTTTTCTTAATGCAAACAGTGCTACTTAAACACTGTCATAGTTTTCTCCTGGTTATATACGAATTGCTGTTTCTAGTTATATACAGGTATTGTGGTCTAATATATGACCCCAACACAAAACAATAAATTTGTTTTACTTGGCAATCAAGTAAAATCAAAATTTCTATGCAGCTTTTACCTTGTTTTCCTAGAACAATCACTTTCCAGATGCTTCCTCTTGGGTATCTCAGAATCCAGCTGCCATGCTAAGAGAAACCTAAACCACCTTAGGGAGGCCCTCTGAGGGTATCCGGCTTGCAGTCCCAGCTGAGGCAGATTAAAGCAGGCACCAGACAAGGAAGTGAAAGAGGCTCCAAAATCACAGACCAGAGACGAGCCATTTTTGTTGGACACTGTCTGAAATCCTGATCTGCAGGAGAAACGAACATAATCAAATGGTCAGGTTTTTTTTCGGGCCACCAAATTAGGGCACATTTGTTATACGGCAACGATGACTGGTACATTCAAGAAAAGAGTGTGGATGAGGGAAAACCATAGATCCATGCAACAGATGAATCATACAAAGGAAAGGGGCAATTCTTGGGAAACAGAACTCTCAGAAATGTCAAACTCTTTCAGGAGTTCTTCAAGCCTTGTCACGATCTAACAGGCCAGAATATTAGGGGCTTCCAATTAAGCCCCTAATATTCAAAGCCAACTATTAGTGCAAGTCTGAAGTAATGTGATTTTAGAATGACCAAGGCCAGATTGTAATCACTAGAAACACAAGTATCACCTACCCAGTCAGCTCTCTGTCTGCGCCCTGGAATGATGGGAGTATGTACGTATGAGTCCCTAATTACAGAAAACTTAAAAATAGTTGTGTGTGTGTGTATGTATGTCTGTGTGTACTTCCTTAGAGAAAAAGACAAATGATAAGAAAATAAATTTATATCACAGTTTGAGTTTAGTCAAAATATAAACTCATCTTCAGATATTCTTTAGATACACACATACACATACACACGGACACACATACACAAACATACACACACACACCCCTCCTGGATTTAGAGCAAACCTTAACCACCTCTTCTATTGACTACATTTATATCTATATTTCTGACTATGAAACTACTATTTATTTGAACTGAAGATCCTAAGATAATTGAATATTTATTTTCTCTACTACATGTCATCAAGTCTACTAAGAATTTAAAATTTCAACAATAAGGATGAGACAAAACCCTTAAAATCACTTAATAGCTGAGGTCATCAAAACTATACTATTCCCAGAATTTAATGATCCAAGTTTTTGTTTTTTGTCCCTCTTTCAACTGCAGAATGGTTACAAAATTTATTTTGGAATTTTAGTATATAATTTATGCCATTTTAGTGCCTAATTTACATCCTCATGAGAAAAAAATAGTTTACCTTTGTACTGGTTATTTAGACTCAGTTTCTAAGTACAGATACTCACAGGCACTAGCTTAAGCAAAATGGAATGTTTATTACAATGATGCTAGAATAGCTCATAGAATTAAAGGGTAGGCATAAATTTACTTCTCTGGAACTGCCTGGAGACAGGAGCTAGGAGGTTTTATGCCTCTCTTTGTGTCTGTTTCAATTTTCTCTTTCTCAAGGATCAGTGGATTCCAATTTTCCTGACCACTTAGCAAAACAACAACAACAAAACATGGCTGCTGATGAATCCCGAGTTGACATGTTGTTCCCTGGAGCAGACTTCTCTTTTTTCAGTCTCAACTTCAAATTCCTAGGGATTGAACCATGAATAGCTTAGGCTAAGTCATTGTCTTTGGGGAATGGACTCTGATGGCCCTTCCCTGTCAGGCCTGGTGAGAGGACAGGGTCATGTACAAAATAACTTCCCAGACTGCCCACTGCCCTCTTGTGATGAAACAGGGAAAGGAGACCCCAAATAAGGATGGTATGAAGACTAGTCAGAATGACTTCTCGTGAGAAATCCATACCGAAAGGAAATTCTGTGTTTTGAAATTCCAAATTCTATGAATTCATTTGAAATGAAATTGAATAGAGAGACCAATGAATTAAAAAGTCTTGCTTTGCCACCTACTTTCCATATCAAAATGTTATGCAAGGCATCTACCAGTTACATTAATCCCTTCGAGGAGCCTCAACGTACCAGCCAGATCTGTATTATCTTGCCAAGTTCTGTTTCCTTTGCATTGGCTTTGCAGCTGATTTACAAGGGATTACTGCCCAGCAGTCTAAGGGGATCAAGGGGAGAACCCCACATACCAGCAACACACTATGTTGGATTGTGACGGTCAATCCATCAATGCATTCTTTTCCAGGAGAGTATGAGTTGAAATCGGTCACCTTGACATTAGAGTCAGTGCCGGTGCAGCAGGCTCTGCAGTAGAAGCTGGACATCAAACAGCAGAAGTATTTCCATAGAGCCCAGGCAATACCTGTTTTAGCAAAAATGACCAGTAGAGATACTTCTGATTCAGCACATTCAGACCAATGGAACTGGGATCGTATGAGGTCCTGCAAGAAAATGACATTTCAGGCCCCAAGTGGCTTCTAAGTCCAGCTCTTATGTTCTTTATTTAGCCACATATTATTAAAATAGGTTCCTATTACCTGAGAAAAACTGAAAGTGATTCTTTTCTATGCACCTTAAAAGAACCTATTCGATACACTTCTCAGGATGCAAACAATTGACACTGATAGTGAGACTGAAAGGATGCTCAGATTAACAGTAAGGAATTTTAAAGTGTTGGTTTTATTGGTAATAATAACGAAAAATAGCAGTGATAATAACAATGACAACAATGCTACCTACTTTATATTGTGTGCTTACTGTGTTCCAGTGAAAATACTTTAAAGGCGTGATCTTAACCTAAAGTGATCTTAACCTAAATTGGTCCTATGAGGTTGTTTTAATGAGGTTGTTTTAATTTTACAATGAGGAAGCTGAAGCTAAGAAAAGTTAAGTTTCCCAAGGTCCTGTGGCTGGGAAATGACTTAGCCAAAAATGTGACACAGAACCTGAGCTCTTAACCACTTTGCTGAACTGCTTTTGCGGGACTTTTTAAAGATATAGAGTATTGAGAACAGATCACGATTTCATTTTGAGAAACCAAGTAAAGTGCAGTCTAAAGACATATAGAGGACTCCCAGTAGCAAATATGTGGCTTACCTTTCCACATATTTTCTGAAATATTTGCCCTTAGATACTAATCCTAAAGCATTTCAACATCTGGTTCAAATTATACATCTGGCTTTATCTATAAAGCTACAAAATATTATATAATTAGCACCAAGCAAATACGTGTTCCTCATTGTTTTATTCTATTTATATTGAAATAATTATTGAAAGAACATCAGTTTCTCTATTTTCCTTATTTATTTGTACTTCTTTAGTAGCAAATAAAGTGTTTTATTGTTAGTATAAAAAGCCATATTGAAAATTTGGGGAATTTTATTCTTCTATCTTGTTTTTGCAAGTCATCGGCTGTGATAAATTTTTAAAAAGTTATAACCCAGAGTTTTAATAAACTCCAACTCTAATAATCCTACAACTCAAAATGTCACCAATTATTATTTAAGAGAAATTGAAAAGGCTTTTAAAAATGGCTTGTCTCTAGTCACCATCCTAGGATCCTTAACACTGTGGATGACCTCCTTTTCTAAAGAAAAATTTTCCTTTTAGATTTACTGAATGTTTTATTCTAATCTGTCTACCTCTTTGACTGCTTCTCTCTCTCTACTTGCACACAATTGTCTTTCAAGGCAAGGTCATGTTTTTGATGTCTTATATTCCTCCAAGAAAACAAAAAGTAGTGGTTTCAATAATCGCCTGTAGTCACAGAAGCCTGAGTCCTGGACTTGAATCTTCAATTCCAGACTTCCTGGAATTGAATCTCTCTCCAGGTACTCAATGTCTCCATACCTCAGTTTTCTTATACATAAAAATTTGGTGTATTAGTCAGGGTTCTCTAGGGGCACAGGACTAATAGGATAGATGTATATAGGAAAGGGAGTTTATTAAGGAATATTGACTCATATGATCACAAGGTGAAGTCCCACAAAAGGCTGTCTGTAAGCTGAGGGGCAAGGAAGGCACTCCGAGTCCCCAGACCTCCAAAGTAGGGAAGCCAACAGTGTAACCTTCAGTCTGTGGCCAAAGGCTCCTGACAAACCACTGGTGTAAGTCCAAGAGTCCAAAAGCTGAAGAACTTGGAGTCTGACGTCCAAGGGCAGGAGGCATCCAGCACGAGAAAGGTGGAGGTCAGAAGTCTCAGGCAGTCTAGTCTTTCCATGTTCCTCTGCCTATTTTTATCCTAGCTGCACTGGAAGCTGATTAGGTGGTGTCCACCCAGATTAAAGGTGGATCTGTCTCTCCTTGTCCACTGCCTCAAATGTTAATCTCCCTTGGCAACACCTTCATAGACACACACAGAAACAATAATTTGCATCCTTCGATACAATCAAGTTCACGCTCAATAATAACCATCACATTTAGGAAATCATACTGCCTTGCTCATAGGGACATGATAAGGATTAAAATGAGAAAATAGGCTTAAAACATCTGGCACATTATATATGAAGCACTTATTAATATGGGCTATTTGCGTCAGCCCTGATCTCAACCATTCTTCTCGACCATTTTTCTTGTTCCTGTTCTTCTTGTTCAATTTAATATTTTCTCCTGATTTCCAGAGACAGAGAAATTAGTAGTTAAAAATAAAGACTTAGTGATTAAAAGTATCACATTTTAAGAAGAGTATCATTTAAGAAATGAGAAAACAATGTAGGCCTGGAGGCAGGAATATCTTATTGATGGGTGCTGTTGTAATTCTGGCATGAAATATGGATAGTCTGAGCTAAGGAAATGGTGGTAGGCATGATAGAGAGCTTTTGGAAACACAGCACATATAAGACTGACTGCATGTATAAGTAGCATGGTTTATAGTGATTTAAATACTGAATGAATTGTTTGGCAACTCATCAATACAGAGAATAGAGATTGGTGACTGGTAATGAGTGTTACAATAAAAGCAGTGATAAGTTCAGTTTTGGATATCCTGATGGCGAGCTGTCTTTAAGAAATTCAATTAGAGCTACACAATGCATACATCTCATACATATATTGGTCTTAAACTCAAAAAAAGAGATGTGTGAAGTGTGGATATACCATTTACTGGCTATTAGCCCATGAAAATGCATAAGACCACTTAAGGAGAGTTTGGAGAGTAAGAAGAAAATTGAGCCCAGAAAAGAATGCTATGTGACACTAACTGTAAATGATATATGGAAGAATGACATACAGAAGAAGAGTCTACAAAAGTAATTGAGAAAGAATGCTCAAAAATGTAAAAGAAAAATCTTGGGACACTAGAGTCATGGGAGCTAGGGATGACTGCATTTTAAGAGTGAAAATGTGAAGCAATCTAACAGCAGTATATTCCATAAAGAGAAGACTCCAACTTGAATTTGTTCCTGAGATTTAGCAAACTAAAGGACACTGAAAATTTCCTAAGAGCACTTTTCACCTGAATAGTTGAATTGGAAGCCATATTACCATGAGTTTTAAGACAGTGGGAACAGAATACTATTTGGAACACTGGTGTGAAGGAGAACAGCGGTTTAGCTGTAGTAGGTTGCCGGTACGTAAAGATTAAATAAAAATTGTTATGTGTGTTCATTTGTTTTCGGAGCTCATGGAAATGTAGAGATGTTTACTTTGGACAGGAAAGAAATAGAGTGGGAAATGTGGAGTCCCAGATAAGGTAGTGGATGACCTGTGAAGCAAAATCCATGATAGTGGAAGAGATGGGAAAGGATGCCTCCCCATTTTTCCCTGTGAAAGGCTGAACATTAGATTGGGAAAAATGTGATACATCCCTGTAAATGAAAGATGGTAGAACATAAAGATCAATACAAGTCTAGATAGATGTACAGATTCAGACTGGGAGAAAGAAGTGAAGACCTCCCTTCTGATTAGCCGCTGATATGATGACTACTATCCTCCTTCTGTTCCTTTATGGTCTTTTTCTTGTCTTGTTTTTCTCCTCCTTTTATTATTCTTTTAAACAACCCTAAAATATTTGGTATTGAAACACAGCTCATTTCCAAGAACACAAAATTATAATTGGATTTTGGATTTCCATGCGGCAAAATAAAATAATGTCATATTATTTTTGAGATATCAAGATAGAAAATATTATAATGAATCAAAGACTGCGCTGAAGAAACCTTTGGCAGAAAGAAATTGAAAGCATATATTTCCTTGGATAAGTAATATTTTCTTCAATTATATAAAAGTCAAAAAATAAATAAAAAAGACAAAATCCAGTATCTATTGGCTCCATTTGGTCATAGCCAGGTTTACACCGTGGTGCCTAACCCCCTTCACCTGGAATCTGACACCTGTACTCTTGATTGAAATGATTATCCATAGCATCCTCATTCTTTATTTTTGGAGGTTATTATGAATATTCATTTCTGAGTAAAAACTTGCAACTATCATTTGTTTTGATAATTGAGCAACTATTTCAATCTTTTGTTAGAACTCTGCTGTTTTGAGGGTTTATTCTGAAAATAAAATGACCTGGAATGTTTTCATTTTAGTTTGGATAGGAAACAACAAAGTGAATACTAGTAAATATGTTCATTGAAATTCTATATTAGGTAATTTTCATCCCATGTGTTCTGAGAATAGTAAAAAAAGAAGTACTGAAGAAAAACAATTGTAAGACATTTTACACACCATTATGAAATAAATAAATTACTTTAGGGCCCATGTAATACTCTTTTGGAATTTTGTTTTATCTGAATAAATTTCAGGCCAAGTTCCTTTAGTTAACTTTAGTAATTCTGCATTAAAGAGAATTACACTGATAATTTTTACATTTGTGGTCTTTTTTCTCCACTCTTTGTGAATGGTATTTTTAACTTTTGCTACTTCTACACTCTGAAAGTCCAGAAAGAACATAACTTTGCATGAAGGCAAACAAACTTTACACATCTTCTGGGACACCTCTCCCAGAAGGGTGATTTAGTAAATTCATCCTTTGCACCAAACGTTAAACCTCTATTTAGACAACTGTTAGCAGAACAAATAAAATGCATTTTATTATTCCATATTATGCTAGATTTTAACAAACTACATTATGTTTGTAAAACTAAAGACAGCTAATGTATGCATAAAATGTGTTAAATATTATCTAGGGCTACTAAAATGAGATGCTTAATGTTCTTTTGTAGATATCATGATTCATCAAATTATTTGGTTATTTTTGCTGTTGGAAACACATTAAATATGTATTCATAAAATTTTTTCAAAGATTTTTCAGGATTAAATAATCACTTCAAGCAAATCAGAATGAGATGTTTAGAGAGTACTACGAATTGAGTCAATATTCATTTCAACCACTTTTCTAATACAGTTGTCTTTGACAAAAAATCTGCTAAACTAAAAAGAAATGAACAAATTATTAATGGATACATAGATGAACACATACATACATAGATAATTACCATTTTCAGATTCCTTTGCAGATGGACTCCCACACAGCTGTGGTTCCTCTAAGTAGTTACAGCTACAACTGTAGGAATCAGAGGAAGGAAGCGAGCAATGAGAGGAAGCAACTGTATCGAGGGATGTTGGCTTCTTTAGAAGCAGGCAGCACAGGTTCAGTGGGTTGATGCCCTGTACTCAGGTCTAGTGGAAGTACTAGTATATAATTCTTAAAATTCTTAGTGCCTAGTGCTATAAAAAATAGTGTTGGGGCTTTCATTTGAAGATAATTAAATATGACTGAGCTTTTTCTTCACTTCTGTTGTTGCTGTCCTTCTTGGAGATTCTTCCAGCGCTCTAAAACTAATAAATCTCTTCCTATTTAAGCAAAGCACATAGATTAGTAATGAAAGGGGCACTGATTTAGGTTCAAAACTACACTTGTATAGAAAGAGTACCCCAATTTGGTACCTAGTGATATGAGGGTGGAGCAGAGGAAGGCCAGCTCCTAGAAGTAGAGGAAGAATTAAGTAGATGGGGAGAGAGAAAGAGCGAGAACCTGAGAGACAGCCTGGGAGGAAGCTATGGGGAATGAATGTAATAGCAACAGTGCCAGAAATATGAATGTATCTTTCCAAATCCTTAACATTAGTGGTGCTATTCATAGAAGTAGACTCCCTCGAAATGCAGTATCCCATGCTATTAGATCATCCTGTAGCAGCTGCAGACACCAGCCAGATCACTTCTATTCTCCATCTCCACCTATGATGATTAACACTGACTGTCAGTTTGATTGGCTTGAAGCATGTGAAGTACTGTTCCTGGGTGTGTCTGTGAGGTTGTTACCAAAGGAGATTGACATTTGAGTCCGTGGACTGGCTGTCTCCAGGCATACACCAGGCATCCCCAAGCACCCCTTCCCACCTCATGGCGCCCCTTGGCACAGTGGAGGGACCAAGCACAGCTCAGCTGGGGGATGCGCTCCTGCTGTGGGCCTCCATTGGAGAGGGCTCCAGGGCTCTGATTCACTAGGGCCACGACAGCTCCCTGGGTTTTCCAGTCCTGGGGGCCAACTAAATTGTCATTCCCTCAGAGAGGAGGACCCAGGCAGAGAGGACATGGCCACGGTGGCCTAGCTGGCCAGTAGTCAGGCTGGTCCTGTGGGATGCCTTCCCAGGTGCTACCCTGATTCCCTCCCCCCGGCACGAGTCCCCTGAGGGCAGGGCTAAACTCCCATCCTGGGCACTTCCCTCTGCCAGAGTCAAGTTCAGGGCTCCACGTTTAGGGTGCAATGGGAAAATCTTACTGAAACCTGGCCAGCCATGACTAAGGACCATTTTTCCTTCTCAAACTAGGGTTCTGGATAAAAGAGCTCTTGGCTGCTATCAGAACCGAAAAGAGCAACTAAGACCAACTTCTGGTGAAGGGCACACTGAGAAAGCAAATCACACATAAATGCAAACCCTCCTGTAGGCTCTCTCACGCTGCTGGGCAGACTCTGGAGACCTGAACAGGGTGGTGGCTGTCGGGAGTCACCTGCTCTCATTTCTGAGGGTGTAACCAGGCAGGACCTGGGACAGAAGGGGCGGCCCAGGGATGCCACAGTGCGTCCACAGAGGGCCAGGACCGAGCCACAAGACTGCCTCACGGTCCAGCTGTCATGGCCCTGAGGGACCCTAAGGGGACCCAGAGCCCACTCACACCTACTCCTCAGCTGGTGACAGAGCCAGGGTCCCACCTTCCCAATGGAGGCAAGTGTGGACGGTGGAGCAGATGTGATTGATACCTGCACCAAGGCCATGGACACTCCCCCCTCTCAACCCGCAGCCCAGTGTTCATTCTAAAACAAGGCACAGTCCAATCAGAAGGCCCAGCCTGTTCAATCTGCTCCTGCATTATACAGATGAGGAAACTGAGGCCTAGGAGGCTGAGTCCCAAGGGGATTTGCTCAGGCCAGAGGAAGGTGGCACTCACACCCAGACAGTCAGCCCTGACCCAGGTCTGGCTGCCCCCACAGCCAAGAGCCTCAGGCTTGGATGCCCACCCTGGAGTGACCGGTACATCTGAATGCTTCCAGCAGGTGCTCCCCCATGTACCAGAGGACAGTTTAGAAGTCAGGAAACTGAGTCAGGCTGCATAGTTTCAACCTTCTTTCCACTTCATATGCTCTGGAAGCCACCAAAGAGCCATTCTCAGTGCACTGACCATCAAGCAGGCGATGGTGGGGGTGGATCCAGGCTCCAGACACACCAGTTCAGTCTTCCCCACTGGGACCAGCATAACTGATGTGGACCAGCGACAACTGCCCCGGGTGGCTGCAGGCCTCGGTGCCCATGAGAGCTCTGTTGGTGCCTAAGAAGAGAAGGGAGCAGCCTTTTAAGCAACCCCAACCTCACCAAGGGCAACTATGACCATCCAGCAGCCAGATCCCTAGAGGGGCTGGCCTGCACCATACCAGAGCCCACCTTCTCCTTCCCTCCACATCAAGAAGAGGCCCACCAAGGCTGACGGTCATGTCCAGGTCACCCACAGGCAGGCTGAGTCAGTGCTCGGCCCAAGGTGTCGGGCACCAACCCCGCTAGAGGGAGGAAGCCGCCCCGTGGAGCCTGAGGGCAGACAGTGCGGCAGGCACTACCTCCTCTGCATCTCCACACTCAGGCTGTGGAGGAAATGTCCTGCAAGGGCCAGGCGGTCCACAGCAGTGAGTGTGGCGTACATCCAGCCTGAGAGAGAGACAGGAGTGCCTGGCCCCCAACCTAGCGCCCATGAATGGGCTTCTCATGGCTCCAGATCAGGGAGTGGCAGAGACCAGCACAGGCCTTCCCCGGCCCAGCCCAGGCTCCAGCTCCTGCCCGCCTGTGCCTTGGTGCCCTGTCCACCTCTGCAGCTTCAGCAGCAGCCTGGGGCCTCCCTGGGAGAAGCTCTCTGGCCCTGGCACCACCCCAGCCCCCATAGAAGAGGACTGGGGGAGAGGCTGCATCCGAGGCAGTACAGACTACTCAGTCCAGCCCTGAACCAGACAGGGAAACCGAGGCCCAGAGCTGAGGAGACTCGCTCAGGCCACATGAGGGCAGTCCTCAGAGAGAGGAAGCCCCAGCCTGTGTCCAGCTACCCGGCCTCCCCACCACACTCATGGTCAGGAGGCAAGGCCAGGGCAGCTGCATCGCCCCCAGAGCTGGGACTGGACCCCAGGTTATCCTCAGAGATGGAGCCTGGGCCAGATCCTGGGAAATCTGCAGCTCTTTCCTAAATAGCTGTGACTGTGAGGAAGCTGATGGAGGGAGGAGGGACCCAGAGATTACAGAAGATTTCGAGGCTTATAAATCATTAAAATGGGAGGGCCTCAGTTTGATACTTATTTAAAATGGAAAAAAAAACAAAAAACAAAAAAAAAACACCTTATAAAACGATTCAAAAATCTGAACACAAGTTAGCTATTCGATGATACTAGGGAATTGCTAATTGTTCATTTTTTGAGGTGTGAGAACAGTATTGCAGCTATGTTACTTTAGAAGGAATGGAAGCCCTTCAGAAAGAGTGGAATATTCAATGAAACAGCGGGATGTCTGGGATTTGTTCTAACGTCATCTAGGGGCACACAGTGCCTCACAACGGGCTTTCTCCTTCAGTACAGACTCAAAATGTCCCCTAATATTGCCTTAATTAGCAGCTAGTGCCCTCCTCCCTCACTGGCTCTGATGCCATAGCTGCTGTCCCCACACAAGGCTCTCTGAGCTGGGTCTCCAGCCGTGGACTCAGTCACAGTGAGCCCAGCCAGGCTGTGAAGGGGGCTGCCTTGCTGTGCAGCTGCAAGGTGGCCTCGGTGGTAAGCAGTGCCCATGCTGACCAGACAACACAAGCCCCATTGCTGGCCCCTCTGCAGGGACTGGGCTCGGGTGGCGTTAAGATCTGGACAAGGGAGCAGGCATGCCAGGGATGCCAAAAGACCCCACGGTGGGGACACAACATGAGGGACAGGGCAGTAACCTTGATAAGGGCCGGCAAGCCCTAGGACAGGATCCCCAAAGCTGCCCGCACTCACCTGAGGGGATGAAGAAAGCCTGGCCCTGCTTGATGATGCACTTGTAGCATTTGTGGACCTGGTCGGCAAAGAACATCTTAGCTGTGGTTAAAGGCAGACACCAGAGCTCATCCAGGGAGATGTTGGCCGAGGTCAGCCTGATGAGATAGAAGGTCTTCTCCCCCTGTAAAGAGAGCCTCTTGGCAGAGCTGCCCATGCCAGGACACGGGGGTGGGGGGTGCAAGTGTTAGGTCATAATGTGAGAAGTATCCCGTCCAGTTCCACAAATCCTGCCTGCAACACTGAGGGCACAGGTGCTTTCCAATTCAGAAGTGTGCATGTTAGGAAGGTTCTGGGTATCTGGGCCCCCAGCACAGTCAAGAGCTAAAGCCCATAATCCCACATTACATTGTTTTGAGGCACTACAAATGGTGTGGGTGCCCAGGTTGCAAATAAAGCTGTAACTGGCTGTCAAAAGCATTCCAGGTAGCTCCACTCTTGAGAGCCACTTGAATCCCAGACTGGATGAAATGATGCCACTGTGTCCCAGGCGTCTTATGCCAGGCCCCAGGAGGGGTTCTTCCCTGGGAGCAGCGAGACCTGTCCTACTGCGGTGAAGTCAAGGCAAGCTCCGAGGATGCCCCAGTGACTTGAGACGTAAACAGTAACAGAAACAAAGGAAACCCTAAGTTGTGGGCTCCCCCAGCTGCTCATCGAGCTTCTCTAGATCTGCTGGAGGTGGAGCTGGGGGCAGGTGAAAGTGCTGATCCCACCTCTGGGAGGCCTTGAGATGTGCTTTCCCCATTTTGCCTGGGGTGGTCTCGAACTTCTGGCTTCAAGTGATCTATTTTTTTTAGATATCTATTTTTGATAGATACCCTTTATTGGTTTAAGCATATCTTAGCTTCCCAAAGTGCTGGGATTACAGGTGTGAGCCAATGCACCCAGCCTCAGTGGCTGTATTTCTTACATTATTGTTACAAGGTACCGGTTTTCATAATATTGAAAATAAAACTAAAACACTCTCCCATTTCTTTGGTTCTTTTAAAAATATTTTCTTATTTTAGTATATGTATTTAAAGTGTGGAAGACAATGTTTTAATATAGAGAGTGAAATGATGTTTGGGGTCTTAAATGTGAAGTAATCATGTTTCTGTGTGGCTATTTTCTTATTTTTTCCAAAGGTAGAAAATACTTTCGTATTCTCACAGGGGAACCACTTAAGATAAATGTCAAATTTTCCATGAATGTGAGAAATCTTAAGTTACAAGAGGGGAAAGGATGCTTTGGGGGTGGGACAAACATCATACGGGCTGAGTCAAGGCCGTTTCAGAAACTGTGACGTCCTTAAAATTATTCTCTGCCATGTTCCTTTCTACCTTCCAAGGTTTAGGAGGCATTTCTGCCCATTAGAACAGGTCAGAGATTTACAGAGTGCCAAGTTTTCTAAAGGAGAGATTCTACAGAAACTGAGAAACCGGTTAATTTACATAATGCATTTTTGGGTATTCCGAATTACTTTCATTAAACGTACTGGTAAGATTCTTAGGATGAGGAATTATGTGTCACACTTTTAAAAATGTTCTCAAAAGAAGTTGCTAAGGGCTTGACAAACACTTAAGTTAACTTACAAAACACTGTTGGCATCATCTCAACATTTTAATCATGACGAATCTCAGGACTGACAAACTGCATGTTGATGTCCTTATTTTCTATTGAATGAAAATTTTTAATTTTTGGAATGAATTGAAAGTCACCCTGGATTTATTGAATACCAACCTTGCCTAAGATGACAAATCATTCTCAAGAGCACCACTGTGTGTCCAGAACCCCAGAGCAGGGCCAGGCTCTCTGGATTTTAGCTCTAGGTGTCCTGCCATTTGTCTGTCTTACCAGGTAAATGAAATCTTTATTAAAATCCAAAAGTGTAATATCGTTTATTCTTAGAAGCTACCATTTACAGAGGAGAATAATACCCTGAATTATAGATAAACTGAATTCTCATGACCTGTTCGCTTTGTAGTTGTCACCCAAGGTAAGCATTTCTGTCTGTAGGTCACCAATGTGCCTAATAAAGCCAGAAAAGCCATCACTGATGATTTTCTGATTCACTCATCTTTGAATTCATCTGCCTTGCTTAGAGTGGAAAGGAAAATGTCTCTATATTAGTGCATTCTGGCCTTGTTATAAAGAAATACCTGAGACTGAGCAATTTATAAAGAAAAGAAGTTTAATTGGCTCACGGTTCTGCAGGCTGTACAGGAAGTATAGTGGCTGTGGCTTCTGCGAAGGCCTCAGGAAGCTTCCAATCATGGCGGAAGGCAAAGTGGGAAGTAAGGCCTCTTACATGGCAGGAGCAGAAGAAAGAGAGAGGGAGGGGAGGTGCTGCACAGTTTTAAACAATGGTATTTCTCGAGAATTCACTTATTATTGCAATGACATCACCATGGGGACTATCTGCCCCCATGATCCCATCACCTCTCACCAGGCCTCACCTCGAAAACTGGGGATTAAAATTTGACATGAGATTTGGTGGGGACACAGATCCAAACAATATCGGTCTCTTTAAATCTGTGTGTCCAAAAGGGAACATTCTTGGGTACTTTATTAAATTCCATTAATTTGGTAAATGATCATTTAAACCCAAGGAAGAAGCTTCTTGAACTAAATAATTATAAAAACATGGATCTTGATACTCTACTAGGTTAAAATAAGGTTTTGTTGTTGTTGTTGTAGCAAATCTCTTATTAAGCAACTTTAGCGTTATATTCTCAGTAAAACATAGTGAGTCAATCCCAGCATGCACGCTTTTGGTAAAGTGATCGTAACAATGGAGTAAGAAAGTTGTGATTGCTTTCTTAGAGGACAGCTTCAAATAATTTTCACCTGTCTTCTGTTTTTTTCTACCACTAAGCAGGGGGCATCCCCATACTTCTTGATTGAATTTAACACAACTTCCTTTACCATCTTCAACTTCCTGTCTATGCATTCCTTTCCTAATCTTTACAAATTATGATGCTGGACATCTTTAGGTTTGAGAAACACATATATTGCTTAGAGATTCTGAGGGAGTGAGGTGGGAATTATTAGGGGGAAAAATGCGCCACCGCCTCAGCTAGTTTTTGTATTTTTAGTAGAGATGGTTTCACCATGTTGGCCAAACTGCTCTTGAACTCCTGACCTCAAATGATCTGTCCCTCCCAGAGTGCTGGGATTACAGGCCTGAGTCACCACGCCTGGCCCAATGTTTGTATTTTTTTAAAACAGAGATGGGGTTTCACCACATTGACCAGGCTGGTCTCGAATTCCTAACCCCAAGTGATCCGCCCACCTCAGCCTCCCAAAGTGCTGGGATTACAGGCCTGAGCCAATGCACCCAGCCCTGAATGATTGTTTTGTCTGTACATTTCTCATGTCTTATATGGCATTGCAAAGGCAATCAGATCTTTTCATTCATGTAGTTTTGGACCTTTTCAGTAATGGTATTATTCTTTGTACTTAGAAGCTTGGCAGGCACTAGAACCCATCACTCAAACAAAACAGGCTGAAGACATTAGGACATATAGTAGCTGCAACTTGAGGGAGGTTGCATGAAATATTAATCCTGCTTCTCTCAGAACAGAGTCCTGCAATGGAGCCAATGAAGCAATCACTAGCTCCACAAATAAGACACTGCAAAACTTAAAAAATACCTAAGATGTTTTTGTAGTCTGTGGTAACAACTATGCATGGTAGAAAGGCTAGTGAAAAACGGATACATACACCAATGGAACAGAATAGAGAGCCCAGAAATTAACCCATCATATATGGTCAACTAAATTTCAATAAGGGTACCAAGAATACACAGTGGGAAAATGACCGTCTCTTCAATAAATGATACTGGGAAAACTGGATATCCACGCACCAAAGAATGAAATTGGACCCCTGCTGTACACCACACCCAAAAATCAACTCAAAATGGATTAAAAACTAAAATGTAAGACTTGACACCATAAAACTCTTAGAAGGGAACATAGGGGAAAAGATCCTGGATATTGGATACAATGCCAAGCAAAAATAAACAAGTGGGACTATATCAAACTAAAATGCTTCTGTACAGAAAACAATCAATAAAATGAAAAGATAACCTATAGAATGGGAGAAAACATTTGCAAACCATATTATCTGGTAAGAGTTTAATATCCTAAGAGACTCATACAACTGAATAGCAGAAAAATCCACAAATAACCTGATTGAAAAAATGGGCAAAGGACGTAAATAGACATTTCTCCAAAGGAGACATACGAATGGCCAACAGATATAGGAAAACATGCTTACCATCACTAATAATCAGGGAAATGCAAATCAAATCCACAATGAGGATGGCTCCTGTTTTTTAAAAAAGATAAGTGTTGGTGATGATGTGGAAAAAAGGAAAACCTTGTATATTACTGGTGGGAATATAAATTGTTACAGCCATTACAGAAAATAGTACTCAGGTTTCTCAAAAAATTAAACGTAAAACTGCCATGTGGTCCAGCAATCCCACTATTGGGTATATATCCAAAGGAACTGAAATCAGTATGCTGAAGAGATATTTGTACTCTCATGTTTATGGCAGCATTCTCAACAGCCAACATATGGAAACAACCTACATGTTGATTGATAAATGAATGAATGAAGAAATTGTGGTGTATACACACAATGGAGTATTATTCGGCCCCCCTAAAATGGAAATCCTCTCATTTGTGACAACATGGATGAACCCAGAGCATATTATGTTAAGTGAAATAAGCCAGATACAGGTAGACAAACACTGTATGGTTTTACTTACATGTGAAATCTAAAATATGAAGCAGAGAGTAGCGTGGTGGTTGTCAGGTGCTGGGGGAAGGGGGAGATTGGGAAGTTATGGTTACAGGGTACGAAGTTTCATCATAGTGTCAATAGCTGACAATACTGTACTGTGTACCTAAAATTGCTAAGAGGGTAGATCTTCTGTTAAGTCCTCTTATCAAAACAATAACAATCATAATAAAGGGGGTGGCAGGAAACTTTGAGATGTGACAGGTGTGTTTATAACCTTGATGGTGGTGATGGTTTCACGGATGTTTCTTTATCCCCAAACTGATCAAGATATATATGTTAAATATGTGCCACTTTTTATATGTCAATCATACATCAATTAAGTGGTTTAAGAAAAACAATAACAACAACAAAAGGTTTGTGGAATACACTAATCAGACAATATAAACATCATCAGGGAGTTGCAGAGGCAGCATACCTGATACTCGGCCTGATTTGGGGCCAGACACGGGGAAGCCAACTTTAGGAACAACCAAATGAGAATTCATTACGACTCACAGCACAAAGTTACCTCAAAGGAATCCGGTAGATATCCCGAAATTACACATTACATGAAAAAAAAAAAAAAAAGAAAAAGAAAAAACTAATTGCAATTCTAAAGAAAACTTCTGAAGTCCTCAGATTGTGCGTATGTGCCCATTTGTGTGCATCTTTTATTTTTTCAGATATTTTCTTGCAAAATTAACAAACTTTTCCTTTCATATTTTCCCATCATTCCACAGTTGCATTTCTTTTACCAAGTCCTAAGTAGCCTTTACTCCCCTGTCCACCAGTAAACATTGGTTTGGCAAAGCCAAGAGATTATCTATTCTTCATCCTAAAAGGATGGTGACCCTTTGCTGGTGATTTGCATTTTCTGCCTAGAAATCTAAACAATTTTTGTTTTCAAGGTTAAAAAATTTAACTAGAACACAGCTTACAGTTAATGTTTCTCTATGAATCTATCACTAATTATCTATAATGTTATCTCATATCTTTTGGCTATTCTATCTTTAACAGGTTTTTTCATTGGTTGGTTCTCTACTTCAGGAACATCAATCATCTTTACGTTGATCACTTTTTGACTGTCCTCCATTATTGATTACATTGTCTCTTATTGCTTTGTCTTTTATTCTCTGCGCTCATCATGATTAAATGAAGCCTTTATATCAGAATTTTAGTTTAGCTAAGTATTTCAATCATTGCTTTTTAAATTTATCTATCAGTTCCATGGTGGTGGTGTTTTAGCTGTCAGTTTCTTTCTTTCGCTTTGCAGTCTTTCTTCTCATTTCATTGTTTAATAATCTTTGATTTCCTTTAAAAACATATATGTTATTTCATTCCTTAGCAACATGGTGCAGTTGCATAAAGTTGTCTTCCTTTCCTTGCCTTCTGTTTTCTTAAGTTATGATTAAGTTCTTCACTTGTCATTTTTGTGTTCAGTTTTATTCATTCAATATTGATTTACTGAGTGCCTACTATGTGTCAGGCACTATTCTTAATACTAAGGAAAGGCCTGTTAGGGAAACCACATTCCTGCCCTCATGGATATTACATTTCAGACACAGAAGTCAGACAACAAATAATAGATCTATAATAAAACATCAAGACAGTCTATACTGGGGGATTGTGAGCTCCTGGTTTAACTCTCAATTCCTCCATTGCCACTATCATGCAAAAGCAGCTATAGACAATAGGTAACCTAATATGTGTTACTGTGTTCCCATAAACCTTTGCTGACATCTGCTTTCAGGCAGCTATTTGCATTTATCAATGTTATTCTCATCCTCTTTCGGGTATTGTTTTCTGAGGTCATTTCACTTACTGATATTATGACAATCAGGTATAAGGTCCTGGGTGGGCCAGTAGAGAAAAAAGAGGATGACGACCATCCCCAAGGACATGCGTTGAGCCCTTTCCTTCACTTACAATTACTTCAAGACAAAGGAGAAGGGGTTATTTTGTTCTCTTCTGGCCGCTACCCATTTCTGGTTGTCTGTATGAAAGAACAGAAAGGTTGGAATCTGATACTGGCTTCATCCTGCAACTCTCCAGGCCTGCTACTGGGGTGACTACCAACTAATGGGGCACCCAGAGAATGAGAAAACATGGACATCCACCAATGAAGTTCCCTAAAGGAGTAAGAGGTCAAGTTGTAATGGCACCTGCTGACTTAGTATTTTCTTCTACTGCCTGATTTCTTTTATGCCCGTGGTAGACTTAAACATTTAAGTGTCAGCTTGTTTTCCTAGGACATTAAAATACTTTAAAAACACATTTTAATTCTTATTACCAGCCTCAGCATCATAGTGAGATCTTGTCTCTACTAAAAGTAAAAACAAACAAACAAATAAAAGCTAGCTAGGCATGGTGTTGCATGCCTGTAGTCCCAGCTACTTAAAGCAGAGGCGGGAGGCTCATTTGAGCCCAGGAGTTTAGTTTACAGTGAGCTGTGATTGTGCCACTGCACTCCAGCCTGGACAACAGAATGAGACCCTTTCTTAAAAAAAAACCCTCTAATTTAAAACAAAACAAAACAATTTTTATTCATTGCAGAAACAAATGCAAATAGGCAAAGAGAATAAATATGATCCTGAATCCCCTCTCCCAATATGACGAATGTTAACATTCCTTGACATATCTTCCAAATATAAACCTATCTAAAACTAATATATGTGAACGCATTATATACTAAAACATTAAACTCATATTGAATATGTAGCAGTTTGCAGTCTTCCATAAGTAACACACGACAGCAATAACAAACATAACAGAATATAAAATACTCTCAAATTGGCCTGATTTATAACCTGCTTTTTCATTTACTATCATGAAACCTTTTCTAAGTCTCTAAATTATTTTGGGTTTTTTTGGTAATGGTTGTATAGTATTCCACTGCACAAATGTACCGTAACTCATTTAAATAATGTCTCCTTTTTTGGGAATTTAATTTGCTTTGATTTTTTCAATATTATGACCAACACTTAAATGAATACCCTTTTACCTAAATATAGACATATATTCTTTTTTTCCAGTACTTGCTATTTTTGTTTTTGTTTTGAAGATGGTTTCTCTCTGATGCTCAGGCTGGAGTGTACTGGTGTGATCAGCTCACTATAACCTCAAACTCCTGTGCTCAAGGATCCTCCTGTCTCAGTCTCCCAAGGATCTGAGACTACAGGCATGCACCACTACACCTGGCTAATTTTTTTAAAAATTTTTCATCTTGTAGAGATGGGGTCTCACTTTGTTGCCCAGGCTGCACTTTATAATAGAATTCTTATTTATAAATATACTTTACCTCCTCTGGGCACTGGTCTCATTTTTATGTTGAAAACTTGGTTGCAACACTTGAGAAATGCTGGTTCTCTTTGCTAGTTTTGGTGGGGCGGGAGGAGAGGTAGACAACCGTGGGTTAGGGTTAGAATACTGACGCTCTGTGAGGCAGTACCCATGAGGTGATGAGGCCCATGGAACTCCCTGAAGAGGTTAAGGGATCCAGTAGAGGGTAACTGTGAGTCAGAAATCCCATTGTGACCACTACTACCTATACCAGGAAAGTGACATTCAACCATGAAATACTAAAGTGGGCATGAAAAAAATCCAAAGGGTATCACCAACTGACAAAGGGCAGAAAATGTATACTCTAGGTTGACATTTAGCCCTTAACACATCATGACGGCATGAGGTTCCATGGGTGTGTCAGCATGGGGGATCGGATGAAACCCTCCCCTCTCTTGCAGTCTGTGGCTCTGCCTCATGTAATATTATCACACAAACCTCTGCGTGAACACTATAAAATGCATACTTTTTGACATCTGAAGCCTCAGCTGGTCAAGTCCATCTGGGAAATATATCCTGAGATGGGTGGAACTTTCACATCTTATTCATATTTATACTTTCTTCTTTTCTTTTCTTCTCTCTCTCTCTCTCTCTCTCTCTCTCTCCCCCTCCTTTCCCCCTCCCCTCCCCTCCCTTCACCTCCCCTCTCCTTTCCTTTCCTTTCCCCCTTGTTATTTGCCTGGGAGTCTAGGATACAGCAGGCTCTGGGTAAATGCGTATTGTAAAGTTGGCAGGTAGAAGGGGCTTTTTTTGGCTGTTCTTTTTCAAACAGATTATGAATATGCTGACATTATTAAAAACACACACACACATGTACATCACCATTGCCCCAGAAACCTCTCCAGCTGACTAGTGTCAACCTAGTGATTTATAAGATTGTCTGCACATATTATATTTTAAAAGACATATTGCTTTTGTGAAATGTGTATTTATTACACATTTTGGAATTGATAATATATGCCAAAAAGCACCCTCTCCTTGCTGGATCTGAGACAGTCTGTCATGTACACACTTCTGGAACAGACTTCATACAAATGCTTTAGATGGGGCCAACCAGCTTCCATGGTCTCTCCCTCTCTCTCTCTCCCTCTCTCTCTCTCTCTCTCTCTCTCTCTCACACACACACACACACACACACACACACACGTGCCCCTTCTCCTCCCCCAACCATGTCACATCCATACAAATAAATAATAAAAACAGTAATGGAACAACAGCCCCAGAGGAAAGCTCTGTTAGGAATAAGTCTTATTTTCAAAGCTGCACAAAACCCATCCAGCGAAGTAACCTTGTGAAAAGCAACAGAGCAACACTTTATAACTCTACAGATTGGGCTGCCCCAAATTAGCGAGTTTGCCCGTTGCTTTGGTGTTTTAGACATGAAGTCTTAAGCCAATACCTATGTCCTGAATGGTACTACCTAGGTTTTCCTCTAGGATTTTATAGTATGGGTCTAACATTTAAGTCTCTAATCCATCTTGAATTAATTTTCGTGTAAAGAGATGAGGAAAGGATCAGTTTCAGCTTTCTGCTTGCTGCGTATGAATTTTCCAGCACCATTTATACAAATTTACAAGAAAAAAAACAAACAACCCATCAAAAGTGGGCAAGATGCTGAACGAACCTTCTCAAAAGAAGACATTCATACAGCCAACAGACACATGAAATATCCCACTGTATGAAATGCAAATCAAAACCACAATGAGATACCATCTCACACCAGTTAGAATGGCGATCATTAAAAGTCAAGGAAACAACAGGTGCTGGAGGGATGTGGAGAAAATAAGACCGCTTTACACTGTTGGTGGGATTGTAAAGCTGGACAGCCATTATGGAAACAGTATGGCGATTCCTCAAGGATCTAGAACTAGATGTACCGTATGACCCAGCCATCCCATTACTGGGTATATACCCAAAGGATTCTCATCATGCTGCTATAAAGACACATACACGTATGTTTGTGCAGCACCTATTCCTAATACTTGAGCTTGCGATCTTAAATGTCCATCAGTGACAGATTGGATTAAGAAAATGTGGCACATATACACCATGGAATACTATGCAGCCATAAAAAGGATGAGTTTTGTCCTTTGTAGGGACATGGATGCAGCTGGAATCCATCATTCTTAGCAAACTATCACAAGAACAAGGCTAGAAGCACCGCATGTTCTCACTCATAGGTGGGAACTGAACAATGAATCACTTGGACTCAGGAAGGGAACATCACACACGGGGCCTATGTGGGAGGGGCGGGGAGAGGGATTGCATTGGGAGTTATACCTGATGTAAATGACGAGTTGATGGGTGCAGCAGACCAACATGGCACAGAGTATACATGTATAACAAACCTGCATGTTATGCATGTACCCTACAACTTAAAATTATAATAATAATAAATAAATTTAAAAAAATTACAAAATAATAATGTGAACCATGATGAGTGTAACTTACCTCACGGTTGAAAGTGACCGTCACTTATTACAAGATTATTCATTATTAAATAAATAACTAACATAAAAGGAAAATCCATACCGCTTATTAATTCCTATCATTTTATTCATCTTTTGGGCCTCAGCATAATCTTGGCTCTCTCCATGTATCACCCCTCCATTTGGCCAAGAATTTCATGTTTTATGTTGCTTTATTTCATTTTACGTTCTCTGACTTTGTCTTTAGGTTAATAATTAACCATATTGTTGTGTCATAAGAATCTTTTTCTTATTTTCTGAAAAACAGAATAATGTCAATTTATTCAGTAATAAAATTTCTGCCATTAAGTAAATTTAAAATAAATAAGGTAAAATTTAAAAATCTGTCTATAAACTGTAATATTGCTGAGTATAAAACAAAATTTAAAACAAAAGGGAAATGAAACTATAGCTGAGTCTAAAGCAACTCGATGGCCTCCTTGATTTCCTTTTGGCTTTAAAGATGTAAAATATTCACATTAACCCTTTAGCTCTGATATTTCCTGCACGTAGAAAATAAGTCATCCTGGTTTTAAAGGTATATTTGCCTTTAAACAACCCAAAACAGAAATGTTAAAGAGCTTGCACTGAGCATGCATTTTCTAAACAATATTTTCTCAGTGGCGTGTTAATACTCAGTCATTTAGACTTTCCAAAACAATGAAAATCTTAAATATAAAATTAAAAGAGAAATAAGAGGAAAAAACAAGCGTACATGCTTTTTAGGAAAACGCCCTGCAAACGTAGTCACATCTCACTGCCACAGTCATGGCTATTTAAGGGTATCGAGTACACATACCCTCAAAAGCATTGGAATAGTACAGCAATAAACGTCTCTGGAGTCACTGGGTATTGTAATCAATTACCAAAGAAGTGGCTTTTCAATGAAGAGTTTTAAGACACTTAAAATTCTTGGCTGAAAAATCAATGCTACTTTTATAATTACTTTGTTCTGTGAGGTAGTTTGCAATTATAATTATTCTGGACATGCAATACTAACTTCTGAAATATCTAAATATAAACTTTGACACATCTGTGAAAAAATTTTTTGAATAATATTTCATTTAGAGATAAAAATATTTACTCAAATATTTTAAAAGTCTACAGTTATCTCAAAATTTTACAATTGTAATTTAATTTGCAATTGGAGTCTCCTACTCTCCCCTCTCCATTTCACCTTTGCATTTACCATCTTTTTTCTTTCTTTTAGGTCAAAGTTACTTCAAATTATACTTTTAGTTCTATGGTATGTGCAGAACGGTGCAGGTTTGTTACATATGAATACATGTTCGTGTTGTGCTGCACCGATAGCACCGTCATTTACATTAAGTGACCTCTCTAATGCTATCCCTCCCCACCTCCCCACAATAGGACCGGTGTGTGATGATCCCTTCCTGTCAAGTGATCTCGTGTTTGGATTCCACCTATGAATGAGAATTATGCGATGTTGGTTTTTTCATTCTTTGCGATAAGTTTTACATCTTTCAATGTAGCCCATTTTTTTTTCATTGGACAAAGAGACGCCAGATTCACTTTCTTTATGGTATCAACTTTAAAGCTTGTTACTCGGCCACTCCTACAGCTTCTTGATGGCGTTGCCAAGGCAATTACAGGGGCTTTCCTGTTGTACATCTGCCTTTCACAGACATAAACCCGTGTAATCTCAGATCAAAAGCCTACTGTTGGTGGTACGGCTTTGCAGATTGTAATTGGACTTGTTTCTTCCCTGGAACTGCAACACACCCTCCCCTAAAGCAGGAGGAACTGGGCCCAAAGTTAAGATAGAAGTTTCTCTGTATTACTGGCTATGTTGAATATATCTGAAATTCTGCTTGTTCTTATGCAAATTAGAGCTCTTTCTATTATTCCTCATAAAACTATAAGGAAGAATTAAGAAGTGCCTGACATGCTGAAGTAATTGTATAGGTGGGAATGAGGAATTCTTAATTAATCAGCTAATTATTTAAAAGATCATTTATTCATTTAAGAAATAATTGAGCACCTACATTATACCAGATGTATTTTATTTTATTTTAAAATTCTATTTATTTATTTGAGACAGAGTCTTGTTTTGTCACCTAAGCTTGAGTGCAGTGGCACGATCTCAGCTTACTGCAACCTCCGCCTCCTGAGTTCAAGAGCTTCTCCTGCCTCAGCCTCCGGAGTAGATGGGATTACAGGCCCCTGCCACCAGACCTGGCTGATTTTTGTATTTTTAGTAGAGGCAGGGTTTCGCCATGTGCCAGGCTGGTCTGGAACTCCTGACCTCAGGTGATCCACCTGCCTCGGCCTCCCAAAGTGCTGGGATTACAGGCGTGAGACCCTGCGCCCGGCTGCATTCTTAAAACTTGGAGCTACAGTGTTGAAAAATAAACCAAGTCCCAAGCATTACAGAACTTACTTACTACCTGGAATATATCCACACCAGCACCTCACACCCCATTCTCATGAACGTATTTTAAAATGTCAGACTATGGAGGAAACAAGAATATGAAATAAGTGAGGGAGCTGTTTGAATATTTTTCCTGTGATGAAATGTTCTAGGCAGAGGGAACCGAGAATTGCAAAAGAACCAAAGCAGAAATAAAATTGTGTTTTGGATACATTAGAGAGACCAAGTTAGTAGACAGAAATGAAAAAAAAATAAGAGAACTTTTAAAATTAACTAATAATTTATGAGTCAGCATTGTGTTGCATTGGCTATATAGATATGAACAAACATAACCCTTTGTTTAGAGAGAATTTACAGTCTAGGGAGGAACTTGCTATGTTGGAAGAGAAGTATGAACTAATGTAGTTAAAGAGAAATGTCTAGAAATGTGAGGAAGAAGGAAGAGTCAAGAACCGTGTCTTCAGGGGTTTCTTGCTAGAGTCAGCTGTTTTGTAACAATCCCATTAACCTAAATAAACATGTCAGGAGAGAAATGCTTATTGATGAGGCATGGTGGAAGACTGGTAGTAATGACTGCTGCTTTTAAAACAGAAATTGCCAGCCAGGCGCAGTGACTCACTCCTGTAATCCCAACTCTTTGGGAGGCTGAGGTGAGCGGATCACGAGGTCAAAGAGATCGAGACCATCCTGGCCAACATGGTGAAACCTCGTCTCTACTAAAAATACAAAAATTATCTGGGCGTGGTGGCGTGTTCCTGTAGTCCCAGTTACTCGGGAGGCTGAGGCAGGAGAATGGTGTGAACCCAGGAGGTGGAGCTTGTAGTGAGCTGAGCTGGTGCCACTGCACTCCAACTTGGGGGACAGAGCGAGAATTCGTCTCCAAAAAAAAAAAGAAAACAAAAAAACAACAACAACAAAACACACACACACACACAGAAACTGCCAATACTGTGGAACTAATTGAGAAAGATATTAGTGAAAAATTAACCTTAGAAGAAATAATACATACGAAATTTTTAAAATACAGCATATAAGAAGAATAAGGGAGCCACACTGTCCTATAATGTTAAAGGTTGAGATAAAAGAGAAAATTGCTTGGAGTATATGCCCACTGATATAGGACCTCAAGATGAGTAGGATTTTGGCAGAAATGAAGTATGCTCGGGAGAGAGATTTCCTCAAGCAGGAAGAACAGCATAGACACAGGAATTTTTTCAAGTGCAGGAGACTGGCTGTTTTATTAACAAATGATTTGCTTTTGCCTGATCATAGGTTATAGATTAGATTAATATTTTATTACAAATTATTTACTTACCTAGGGCAGTCTCTCATTAATTCACTTAGCAATCTTACATTTTCATCAGACCTGCCTGGTGTCAATATATTTTCAACTTAATTTTTAATTGAGGTGTAGCTACATACAGTAAAGTGTACAGATCTTAAGTGTTCAATTTGATGAGTTTTGACAAATGTGTAGCCATTATACAAAATAGATACTGGAAATTTTCATCACCTCAGAAAAATCCCCTTTTCCTCTTTCCAATTAGTCATCCATCATGTCGCCCTGTTGTTCCACCCAAAGAGCCAACAGTTTCTTCTTGCTGAAGATCCAGTTTGTTAGTTCGTCCGTTGTAGAATGTCATGTGAGTAGAATCATGGAAGGTTTATTATTGTGTTTGGCTTCTTTTGCTCAGGATGTCTTGACTTTCATCCACCTTATTGCATGAAGTTGAATTTTTCTGGGATTTTTTACAATTACATTTTAAAACATAGATGAGCTTTTTAATTTGTGACTTTGCATTGTGTTTTTAATAGTAGCTCTAGAATTATACATCCTTATATTTCCACAGTGTACATAGTGTACTTTGTTAACTTTGACTATTTCACATAAAATGTAAGATCACAGCACTTTGGGAGGCCGACGTCAGTGGATCACGAGGTCAGGAGATCCAGACCATCCCGGCTAACAAGGTGAAACTTCGTCTCTACTAAAAATAAAAATAATAATAATAATAATAATAATTAGCTGGGCATGATGGTGGATGCCTGTAGTCCCAGCCACTTGGGAGGCGGAGCTTTCTGTGAGCAGAGATCACGCCACTGGACTCCAGCCTGGGCAACAGAGTGAGACACCATCTCAAAAAGTAAGAATAAGTACATTACCTACTTCCTTCATCCTTTTGCTGTAGAATCAAATGTATTATATCTGCATATACTATAAACCACACAATACAATGTAATGATTTTTGTTTTGATTAATTATATGTATTCTAAAGAAATGACTAGAAAAATCACATTTAATGTTTATCCACATATGTATCATTTCAAGTGTTTTTTATTCTTTCCTGAAGATCTGTGTTTCTATTCTGAAGAACAACTTCCTTTAGCATTCTTTGTAGCACAGATCTGCTGGCAGTGAATTCCCTTAGGTTTGTTTTTTTTTTTTTTTTTAATCTAAAAATGCCTTTAGTTTGTCTTCATCATTGAAGGATATATTCACTGAACATAGCATTCTGGATTGACTGGCTTTTATCAAGCACTTTAAAGATGTTATTCCAGTGACTTCTGGCCTTTATAGTTTCTGATGAGAAGTCAGTGATGCTTCAAATCATTCTTCCCTTGCTTGTAACATGCAATTTTTCTCTGGCTGCTTTCCAGAGTTTTTCTTTATATTTGGTTTCTAATAGTTTAACTATGATGTGCCCTAGTACTATTTTCATTGTATTTTTCTCTGCTTGGGTATTCACTGAACTTCTAAGATCTGGAAATTTATGTCTTTTACAAAAAATGGAAATGTTTTCAGCCATCATCATATTTTTTATGTCCCATTCTCTCTTTTTAAATTTTTTTTTCAGTAGCTTTTGGTGTACAAGTGGTTTTTGGTTACATGAATGAATTATATAGTGGTGAAGTCTGAGATTTTAGAGCACCTGTCATCAAATAGTATAATTTGCACCCAATATATACTTTTTGTCCCTTTCTCTCCCTTCTACTCTTTCCTGTCCATGTCTCCATAGTCCCTTTTGCCTTTGTGTACACTTAGCTCCCATTTATGAGTGAGAACATACAGTATTTGATTTTCATTCCTGAGTTACGTTACTTAGAATAATGGCCTCCAGCTCTGTCCAAATTGCTGAAAAAGGCATAATTTCATTCTTTTTTTATGGCTGAGTAGTATTCCATGGTGTATGTATACCACATTTTCTTTATCTATTCATTGGTCATTGGGCACTTAGATTGGTTCCATAGTTTTTGCAATTGTGAATTATGCTGTAATAATCATACACGTTCAGGCATCTTTTTGATATAATGACATCTTATTTTCCCTTGGATAGATACCCAGTAATGGGATTGCTGGATCAAATGGTAGACCAACCTTTAGTTCTTTAAGAAATTTCTATACTTTTTTTCCATACAGGTTGTACTAATTCTCATTCCAACCAACAGTATATAAGCATTTCTTTTTTACCACGTCCATGTTAACATTTATTGTTTTTTGACTTTTTAATAGTGGCCATTCTTTCAGGATAAGGTAGATTGTGGTTTTAATTTGCAGTTCCTTGATGATTACGAATGTTAGGCATTTTTCCTATGTTTATTGGTCATTTGTCTATATTCTTTTGGGAAATGTCTATTCATGTCATTTTTTCACTTTTGATGGGATTTTTTATTTTTTATTTTTTGTTTCTTGCTGATTTTAGTTCCTGGTAGATTCTCGATATTAGTCCTTTGTCACCTGCAGAGTCGGCAAATATTTTCTCCCATTCTGTGCATTGTCTGCTTACTCTGATGATTACTTCTTTTGCTGTACAGAAGAGCTTCAGTTTAATTAAGTCCCTTTTATTAATTTTTGTTTTTGTTGCATTTGCTTCTTGGGGGTGTAGTCATGAATTATTTGCCTAGACCAATGTCCAGAAAAGTTTTTCCTAGGCTATCTTCTAGGGATTTTATAGTTTCAGATCTTAGATTTAAGATTTTAATGCATCTTGAATTGATTTTTTTTATTAGGTGAGAGGTAGAAATCTAGTTTTATTTTTCTACATGTGGCTAGACAGATTTCCAAGCACAATTTATTAAATAGGGTTTCCTTTCCCCAATTTATGTTTTTATATGATTGGTCAAAGACTAGTTGGTTGTAGTTATTTTGGTTGGTTTATAAGTACATTCTTAAGTGTTTTATTTATTTAATTGCTGCTATTGTAAAAGGAAAAGAGTTTTATTTCTCTTCTCAGCTGGGTTGTTATTAGTGTATAGCAGTGTTACTTATTTGTGTACATTGATTTTGTAACCTGAGGTGTTTTTTATATATATGCACACACACAAACACACATATATACACGTTACATATATAACATATACATATATATGTTACATGTATAACATATATACATATATGTTACCTATGTATACATATACATGCATATATAGACTACTATATATACATATATATACACTCATATACATACAGTAAAGTGTACAGATCTTAAGTGTTCAGTTTGATGAGTTTTGACAAATATATAGCCTTTATACAAAATAGATACTGGAAATTTTCATCATCTCTGAAAAAATCCCTTTCTCCCCTTTCCGATCAGACATCCATCATATATAAACTCAAATATATCCACAATATATAAACTCCTATATATATACACACACACATATAAATATGTTTATATATAATATAATATATAGTATATATGATCTATAAACTCATATATATATAGGAGTTCATTAAGGAGTATTGACTCACACAATCACATCGTGAAGTCCCACAGTAGGCTGTTTGCAAGCTGAGGAGCAAGGAAGCTAGTCAAAGCTCCAAAACCTCAAAAGTAAGGAAGCCAACAGTGTTTATATATATATATATATTTATATATATATATAGTTCTGTCCCTCTAGAGAACCCTGGCTAATACAGCAATTATATTATCAATGAAAAGCAATGGTTTACTTTTATTTTTTCTAATTTTATGCCCTTTATTTCTTTCTCTTGCCTGATTGCTCTGGCTAGGATTTCCAGTACTATGTTGAATATAAGTGGTCACCATTTCATTCTTGTCTTATTTCAATTCTCAGAGGGAATACTTTCAACGTTTCTCCATTCAGTATGATGTTGGCTATGGGTTTGTCATATACAGCCTTTATTATTTTGAGGGAAGTCCCTTCAATGTCTAGTTTATTGAATTATTATGATAAAGGGATGCTGCCTTTCTCAAATGCATGCTGTTTCTGTATCTATCAAAATAATCACATGATTACTGTTTTTAATTTTGTTTATGTGATGTATCACATATCTTGACTTGCATATATTAAACCAACCCTGCATTCCTAGGATGAAACCCACTTGATCCTTGTGTATTTTTTTTTTTTTTTTGATGTGCTGTTGGATTTGGTTAGCTAATATTTTGTTGAGAATTTTGCATTTACAGTCATCAGGAATATTGGTTTGTAGTTTTCCTTTATTGTTCTATGTTCTTTTCTGATTTTGGTATCGGGGTGACACTAGTTCATAAAATTACTTGGAGAGAATTCCCTCTCTTTTTAATTTTTGAAAATAGTTTCAATAGGTTCAGCACCAATTCTTTGAATGTCCAGTAGAATTCAGCTGTGAATCCACCTGGCCCTTGCCTTTGTTGTTGTTGTTGTTGTTATTGTTGGCAATTTCTAAATTACTGATTCAGTCTCACTCCTTGTAATTGGTCAGTTCATGGTTTCTGTTTCTTCCTGATTTAATCAAGGAAGGTTATATGTTTCCAGGAATTTATTCATTTCCTCTAGATTTTCTACTTTATGTGCATAGAGGTGTTCATAGTAGTTTCAAATGATATTTTATCTTTCTGTGGTGTCAGTTGTGACATCTCCAGTTTCATTTCTAATCGAATTTATTTGAATTGTGTCTCTTCTATTATTGGCTAATCTAGCTAATGGTCTATCAATTTTGTTTCTTTTCAAAGAAGCCGTTTTTCTGTTTCATTGTTGTATTAGTCTGTTCTCATACTGCTATGAAAAAATAGTTGAGACTGGGTAATTTATAAAGAAAAGAAGTTTAATTTACTCACAGTTCCACATGACTGGGGAGGCCTCAGGAAACTTACAATCATGACAGAAGGCATGTCTTCACAGGACGGCAGGAGAGAGAAGTGAGTGCAAGTAGGGAAAATGCTAGATGCTTATAAAATCACCAGAACTTGTGAGACTCACTCATTATCACAAGAATAGAATCAGTGAAACTACCCAAAGGATTCAATTATCTCCACCTCATCCTGCACTCGACACACTGCGGATTATTAAAATTCAGGGTGAGATTTCAGTGGGAACACAAAGCCAAACCATATCAATTACTATTTTTTTTTTTTTGGTGTTTTATTTTTTGGTTGGTTTGTTTCAATTTCATTTTGCTGTGCTCTGATTTTTGCTGTTTATTTTCTGCTGCTAACTTTGGATTTAGTTTGTTTTTGTTTCTCTAGTTCCTTGAGGTGTGACATTCAATTGTCAATTTGTTATTTTCCAGACTTTTTCAGGTTGGCATTGAGTGTTACAAACTTTTCTCTTCGCACTGCTTTTGCTGTATCCCAGAGGTTTTGATTACTTGTGTCATTTTTATCATTTATTTCAGATGTAAACAACAGAAGGATTAATAAGAAACTGACTGATATCAGTAACAATTTGAAGGACTGATACGTTTGTTGACCCAAGTAGGAAATAAGAGAAATAGAAATGCTAAGAAACAAATCAAAACTACATTACAAAAATAGCACTTGCCAAACATAAAGCAAACTAAAGGCAGTATAGTTAGAGAAATCACTGTATATACAAAAGCAGACTCCAGTTTTACTTAATTTTAAAGACAATATTTTATAAATTTCCAGTAGGTCTAGCATATTGAATAGAGAGGAATCTAATCGTAACATACAATTAGCTCAATATTAAATTATATTATGTAGCTAAACAATGTAAACACTTTATCTGAATTCTAAACTAAAGTCAGCATATGAATAAAAGAAAAGTATAGTCATAAAGTAGAAGTATGGTTTAGTCAACATAGAATAAAGACAGAGGTGATCACAGTGGGAAATGGAATAAGAAATACGGACATAAGGTGAAGCTTTTTTGTTGATATAGAGTGCAAGTTTTTTTTTTATCATAACAGTGGAAAATTAAGACATGGTATCAAAGTCCCTTGAAAGTTCAGGAAAGGATGTTATGTACATTTTAAAGAAACGTCTGAGAGATTAACAAACAGCACTTAAAGAACGAAAGAGACTAGTTAAAAGGGACACGAAAGTACTGAAAATGTAATAATAACCCCTCAAAGGTTTAAAATGTTTTTGCACATATGATGAGGGAGTTAATCTTGAGAAGTGGGTGTATATGAGGGAAAAGGGAAGAGAGTAGCAGATTTTTTTCGCTCATAAATCTCACTGTGCAGTTTCACATTACATATAGCTTTTCACAAAATTAACAATAATACAAAATGCCCAGGTGCTGGTGGCCATTGAACTCTAGTCCCCTTTATCAGAATAAATCCCAGTAAATCCTATGGGAAAAAATTATGAATGTTATTAATAAATTAATAAAAAATCAAAGAAGCTATACAGATGGAAACTAAGCATATGAAAAGATGCTCCATAGCATATGTTAGCGGAAAAAAATGCAAATTAAAACAACAATGAGATAGGACTATACAACCATTAAAATGACCACAATCTGTAACACTGACAGCAACAAATGATGAAAAGAATACAAAACAACAGGAATTTTTATTGCTGGTAGAAATGCAAACTAGCACAGTCACATTGGAAGACAATTTGGGAGTTTCTTACAAAGTAAACACATTCTTTTCACATGATGCAGCAATCATGGTTTTAACTTTACTTTCAAAATATAATTTAAAATGTATGCACAAAACCAACATACAGAGGTTTACAGTAAGCTTTCATTTATGGTGCCAAATGTAAGAGCCAGCCAGTATGCCTTTCAAAGGAGGTGAATGGATAAAGCTAGGTATCTTGAGACAATAGAATATTATTTCCTCCCCAAAGAGCCAGTATCAACAGTACAGAAACAAATGGAGAAACCTTGATATTATTTGCTAAATTAGAAGAAGCTGTAATCTAAGAAAGGCTACATAATTTATAACCAGCTATCTAGCATTTTGGAATGCTTAGAAAGCTATGGAACAGTTAAAGATTGTGATGGTATTTCACTGGTTGGAGTGGAGAAGGCATGAATAGGCAGAGCACAGAAGATTTTCAGGGCAGTAAAAATAGTCTGTTTGGTATATAATGGTGGGATCATATCATTATACATTTGTCCAGACCTATAGAATGCACAACACCAAGAGTGAACCATAAACTATGACTATAGGTAATCAGAGGATATATCAATGTAAGCTTATTCATTGCTGTAACAATTATAACAATAAGTTTGCTGACAGTAGCAGAAGCTATTTTATCCATGGGAGCAGCCTGCAGGACGTATGTAGGCTAGAGAGAAATATAAGTTTCTACACTTTCTTTAAAATTTTGGTAGCAGACCTAAAAATTTTTTCTAAAAGATAATCTTAACATTCTTTAAAATTAAAAATAGACGCATGTTAACAAAAAGTGAATTAAAGTTAAAAGGGACACAAAATGTATTTACTTAAGGTGTTTTACTTAATAAGAAATATTTTTTTCATGGCTCATGTTGGGGGGATCATAGGTGGCCTAGAAGACCAATTTTTTCCATTCAAATGAGAATCATAAACTATTATATAAAGATTGACAGATAAAAAGCCAAAATATTTTGAAATGATTTATTATGTAGCAGAAATAAATTCTAGTGAATGGAACACTCTCTTTTGGTTTATGTATTTAAAAAATGTATTAGCATATTTACAGAATAATCACATTGTACATAGAGACAATTTGGTTAACAATTAAGGTTTCTGATTGATAATAAAGAAAAACAAATACAAAAATACTGCATAAAAATTTTATCAGCAATAGATTCTGGATAATCATAGATCTGTGTTTTTTGTCTACCTGAAATAATTCAGTTCAAATCTTGTAAAAAATCAGAAAACAATTAATTATTGGATAATCATTGCAGGAAAAAAGTAAAGCATTGATTCCCTTCATTCACATCATTTTGGAGTAAAACCCTCAAAGCTGTCATCTGTGAATATGAAAGACAATCATATTTTTGAATATGAAACAAAGATTAATGTTACTCCTGATTGAAATGGCACACACAAATGTTTGCATTAATGGGGTGTAGAGGCATGGGAGCAGAGAGGGACAGAGCAGGCTCTGAGATAAAACAATAATATTGACTGCTCTAACAGTATGGATGATGTCTAACTAGCTCAGTTCTTTGCTGACAATATGCCATCAGCCATAGTTGTATGAATGATTGATGTCTGATCAGCACTTCTCTTGAGCATCAGTACAATCAATATCTGATTCCCATTCAGGGAAATCACTGTTCTTGTGATTCTAAGAGGCTTTATACCACATTTTAGTATTATATGTCAATCATATACTTCTGGAGGAGACTCAATTAGGAAAGTGGAAATTTAAATCTAATATGATTTATTTTTAGTTTACACAAAATAATTTTATAATAACCTTTCTCAAAATATACAAATCAAACATGAAATTATAATCTAGATTGTACAAGAAAGCAACTTTGGTTGGCATGCAATATCAAAGTTATCATAAAGTAAAATAATCACCAAAATTAATCCGATATCATATCGCTAATGTAGACTTTATTTTTGTAGTTTGAAAAAGTCATGAAAAATTGCATGGCTTCTATATGTATTTGATGTTGGTTTTCCATTTAGATTAGAAAAAAGTAATCTGTTAAGTATTTATTTAACTAAAATTATACTACCACAAGTCTGTATTTAAGGTCTACTTAAATTTAAGAAGCATTTATTTACCACTTCCAGCTGCTTTGCTTCCTTAAACATCTGGAAAACGCAAATAGCCTAAAGGTACTGAAACCAAATTAAGGGAAAAAAAGAGTTATAAAACATTATCAGATTTTTAAAGTATTCTGCCTAAATAGTAGCTAATTTGTCTAAAATTATCATCTATTTTTATAAATAAAAACATCCATGTCATAGTTTATTATAGATGTTGGATTATTGTGTTTGTTTTAGTCTCATAAATATTTCACGATTTGATTTTTTTTACTCAGAAAAACAAGAATAAATGCTTAAGTTTATATATTGCTTTCATTCAATTACCACTGCTTTGGTCAGGAAATTCGCTTAGAACTGAAATGGTGCTCAAAATATCAATAATATGTATTATCTCGTATTTTAGGAAAATGAGACCCAGACTAAACTCTCCTGTATATGGACAGCTACAATGGGAATTAAGTAACTTCTGTACACCATTCTCATATCTATTAATTTGTCCATATATTCCATATATGTATGTGTATATATATTCATTCATCTATTCCTTTATGCATTATTTATTTTAAAATAAAATTTACATTCCATTTTGCCAATGAAGTATTGCTTTATAGCTAGACGTCTAGAGAGATGGTCTCTGGATCCTTCTGTTACACCGGTGCCTGTCCTCTCTGAGGACATGGTTGTTAGCTTTTATCATTATTATTATTATTTGAATTAATTTTATATTTATAAATGTTTGTCATCATTTGTTTTGATAAAATAAAGTTACTCAAAATAGTTCTATATATCTGCTCGAGAAGACACTAGCAGGAAGTCAGATTCTTGATGCTGGGAGCTTAAATATGATCATAATAAGGAGAAAGCGAAAAAGTACAAAATAGGAGAATCTATTTAAATACAAAGATGAGAGTATTGGCAGGATTGATGATTGATTTGATTTGCTTTGAGTTGAGTGGAGACATAGGGAGTCAAGAAACTTGTCCATGCTTTTCCCTTCTGCCAGTTTATGCAGATACACATTATCCACTGAACAACTACCACCGAAAGGTGAAAAAAATCAGTATTTGTATATGTACAATCTACTTTCCTTTATTTATTTATTTTTTTAGATAGGAAAACATTAAACCATAGGGATACTATTTTTCCT
>NW_022167406.1:0-1274 GCF_008728515.1 Papio anubis | reverse complement strand
CGCCTGCTGCCACACCTGGCTAATTTTTGTATTTTTAGTAGAGACAGAATTTCACAATGTTGCCCAGGGTGGTCTCAAACTCCTGACCTCAGGTGATCTGCCTGCCTCAGCCTCCCCAAGTACTGGCATTACAGTCGTGAGCCACTTTGCCCAGCCAGTCAGGCTGATCTTGAACTCCTAGGCTCAAGTGATCCACCCGCCTCGACTTCCTGAAGTGCTGGGATTACAGGCACGAACCACCATGCCCAGCCGTTTTTGTGTTTCTTGCTTCCTGATCGTTGTGATGTCCCAGCAGAGTAGCATTTTTTAATCTTTTTCTAGGAAAAAGTATCTTGGGTTCAACTTGGGTGGGATCTGAGTCCTAATCGCCCCCCACCAATCACTCGTTTCTCCCAATCTACCCTCCTGAAGGTCACTGACAAAGACTTCATTGTCTTCTAGGAGAGGCTGCCATAAATCCACGACCAACATAATTCCATCTTTTTCTGAGACGGAGTCTCGCTCTGTCGCCCAGGCTGGAGTGCAGTGGCCAGATCTCAGCTCACTGCAAGCTCCGCCTCCCGAGTAGCTGGGACTACAGGTGCCCGCCACCCCACCCGGCTAGTTTTTTAGTAGAGATTTTTAGTGTTAGCCAGGATGGTCTCGATCTCCTGACCTGGTGATCCACCCGTCTCGGCCTCCCAAAGTGCTGGGATTACAAGCTTGAGCCACTGCACCTGGCCATAATTCCATCTTAATATCAATTACTTAAAAAAAATTTACCTTGTATCTGAGACTCTAGAGTCCAATAGGGCAAAGCAGTAACTGGTCAAAGTGTAACCTCCCTCCCACTCTGGGCTCAGACTGTCCCCTGAGGGCCTGTGTTTTGAGTCTCTTTTCAGAACGTTGGCGTGAACTTGGGACTTGGCGTACGGATCCCCTTTCATCACACCCAGGTGACCTGCAGGGAATTCCGCCTCACAGTGCAAAGTTTAGACCAATTCGATCCAACAGAGAAAGCAGACAACCGCTATGTTATTTGAAAACAGCTTCATCGGGATATAATTTGCAAACCATACAGCGAACCCATTTCAGGTGTATAAGTTTATCGTGTATTACCTTATTTTTATTTTATTTTGAGACGGAGTCTCGCTGTGTCCCCCAGGCTGCAGTGTAGTGGCGAAATCTTGGCTCATGGGGCAAGCTCCACCTCCTGGGTTCAGGCCATTCTCCTGCCTCAGCCTCCCAAGTAGCTGGGACTACAGGTGCCCGCCACCACACCCAGCTAATTTTTT
>NW_022167405.1:0-1274 GCF_008728515.1 Papio anubis | reverse complement strand
AACACATAAATACTAAACAAGACTAATTGGGGAATGAAAGGGGTTATGTTTAAAAGACAGTGAAAGCATACTGATTCCCTTTTCAGGAGAGAGAAAGCAAATTAGAATTACTATAGCATTTGTAAGAAAAATATAAATTAGGCATGCATGTTAAAATTTTAAGTTAAAATTAATGATGGAAAAATATGTCAGTAAAGCAACAGAAAAGCCGATATAGCAATAAGCAACATTTATAACAGAAAAAATAAAATGCAAGCTTAGAAACATTATTATGGTGCAATATATAAAGAGGTGCAATGATAAAAAGACCAATGCTCCAAGGAGCCAAAACACACATGAACTTTATGTAACGAATGAAATATATAACTATATAAGGTCCTATTTCACAGATGTGCAAGGAAAAATATCAAATATTGACTAAAAATATAAGATGCAACACATATTTTTGAGTAAATAACAGTTATTGATCATTTGTATCAGGCACTGTGCTCACAGCCGTATTTTACATTTGAGAAAATAGAGCCTTGAAAATGTCAAATAGTGTGCCAAGTCATGGGGCTGGTTGGGCCTGCAGTGAGACTTGAAGCCATGGAGTGTTATTCTGAAGTCATGCTTAAAACCCGTACACAGCGCCTCCCTGAATGTTAACACTGGGGCCAGAGGACATGCTAAGTTGAATTCCTCTATTCTCTTCTGGTAGGCAGGGATATTAATTGCTTAACAAATATTTCTTGAGGGTTTTCTTTGTGCCAAATGATGTGCTAGGCACTAGGGATACAGCAGTGGAGGAAACAATAAAATGGAATTCCTGCAACATGTTGCTGAGATCCTAGCATGTGTGTAGGAGAGGGAGAGGGACAACAACAAATGTGAAGACATATTATATTTCTTCACGTTTGTTGTTGTTCCTCTCCCTCTCCTACTGGGCGCAGTGGCTCAAGCCTGTAATCCCAGCACTTCGGGAGGCCGAGACGGGTGGATCACGAGGTCAGGAGATCAAGACCATCCTGGCTAACACGGTGAAACCCCGTCTCTACTAAAAAATACAAAAAACTAGCCGGGTGAGGTGGCGGGCGCCTGTAGTCCCAGCTACTTGGGAGGCTGAGGCAGGAGAATGGCGTGAACCCAGAGGCGGAGCTTGCAGTGAACTGAGATCTGGCCACTGCACTCCAGCCTGGGCGACAGAGCGTGACTCCGCCTCAAAAAAAAAAAAAAAAAAAAAAAAAAGAAATATAATACGTCAAGTGATGTTCACTGCAATAAAGAAGAAAGCA
>NW_022167404.1:0-1274 GCF_008728515.1 Papio anubis | reverse complement strand
AACACATAAATACTAAACAAGACTAATTGGGGAATGAAAGGGGTTATGTTTAAAAGACAGTGAAAGCATACTGATTCCCTTTTCAGGAGAGAGAAAGCAAATTAGAATTACTATAGCATTTGTAAGAAAAATATAAATTAGGCATGCATGTTAAAATTTTAAGTTAAAATTAATGATGGAAAAATATGTCAGTAAAGCAACAGAAAAGCCGATATAGCAATAAGCAACATTTATAACAGAAAAAATAAAATGCAAGCTTAGAAACATTATTATGGTGCAATATATAAAGAGGTGCAATGATAAAAAGACCAATGCTCCAAGGAGCCAAAACACACATGAACTTTATGTAACGAATGAAATATATAACTATATAAGGTCCTATTTCACAGATGTGCAAGGAAAAATATCAAATATTGACTAAAAATATAAGATGCAACACATATTTTTGAGTAAATAACAGTTATTGATCATTTGTATCAGGCACTGTGCTCACAGTCGTATTTTACATTTGAGAAAATAGAGCCTTGAAAATGTCAAATAGTGTGCCAAGTCATGGGGCTGGTTGGGCCTGCAGTGAGACTTGAAGCCATGGAGTGTTATTCTGAAGTCATGCTTAAAACCCGTACACAGCGCCTCCCTGAATGTTAACACTGGGGCCAGAGGACATGCTAAGTTGAATTCCTCTATTCTCTTCTGGTAGGCAGGGATATTAATTGCTTAACAAATATTTCTTGAGGGTTTTCTTTGTGCCAAATGATGTGCTAGGCACTAGGGATACAGCAGTGGAGGAAACAATAAAATGGAATTCCTGCAACATGTTGCTGAGATCCTAGCATGTGTGTAGGAGAGGGAGAGGGACAACAACAAATGTGAAGACATATTATATTTCTTCACGTTTGTTGTTGTTCCTCTCCCTCTCCTACTGGGCGCAGTGGCTCAAGCCTGTAATCCCAGCACTTCGGGAGGCCGAGACGGGTGGATCACGAGGTCAGGAGATCAAGACCATCCTGGCTAACACGGTGAAACCCCGTCTCTACTAAAAAATACAAAAAACTAGCCGGGTGAGGTGGCGGGCGCCTGTAGTCCCAGCTACTTGGGAGGCTGAGGCAGGAGAATGGCGTGAACCCAGAGGCGGAGCTTGCAGTGAACTGAGATCTGGCCACTGCACTCCAGCCTGGGCGACAGAGCGTGACTCCGCCTCAAAAAAAAAAAAAAAAAAAAAAAAAAGAAATATAATACGTCAAGTGATGTTCACTGCAATAAAGAAGAAAGCA
>NW_022167403.1:0-1274 GCF_008728515.1 Papio anubis | reverse complement strand
CCCTTGTCCCATTGCAAATGTGAACAGAATCGTCCAACAACCCAGTCTGAGAGAGTTTGATTTCCAAAGGCCCAGACCCCTCAGGAGGAAGGTTTGAGCCACTCTCCCAGGTAATTTCCCAAGGCCTCGCTCTTGTGCTCTGACATCCTCAGCGGCATTGGTGCAGAGGCCCTGCTTCTCATAGGCTGTTCCCAGCCACTGACAGGTAACAGCACGGACACTAAGGCAGGCCATTCCTGGGCAACAGGGCACTCCTCTATTGGACATCTGTGGCCGGAGGACTCCTCCATGGCCTTGCTCAACTCTCCTTAGATTGCCTGTGGTCTAGGATGCGTCCAACAAACCTTCTCTCCTTTTGTCCAGCACTGGAGTCAGCCTTGCATCTGGGCCTGCCACTTTTATCAGGGTTCTCTGACTCCCTCCCCATTTTCTATGAAAGGTGTGTCCCCCAATAAACTTTGTGAGAGGCCCTGAGCCAGAAGCACTCAAGGAAATCTCTCCCAGATTCCTGACCACTGGAAACTGTGGGAGATGATAACTATTTGTTGTTTTGGGCTGTCAAACTTTACGTTATTTATTACACAGCAATAGACAACCAAAAGAGCTTCAAAAGAGAGAAAGAATTACTACACTTTAATTTTTATTTACTCTAAATTAACTAAAAGATATTCACTGTTATTTGGTTTTAAGATTTCAGTATTTCCATGTATCAATAGGATGTATTTTATTAACATTCACAGCAATCTATTTATTTGAACTTCAGTTTCCTACTGTGACCCAATTAAACACAAAAGGAAGATCCTGGCTATGCGAGGATGATTCAGTGATGGCCTCCACATAACCACCCCTGGTTATTCACCTTCCCCCAGTTACTCAATCAACACTACTGTAGGTGCTACTGTGAAGGGTTCTGCAGATATAAGGAAGGTCCCAAATCAGTTGACTTTAAGGCCATGATTATCCTGGCTTGGACTGTCCTAATCAGGTGAAGTCTTAAAACAACTTGTTTCTTCCTCAGCAAAGAGATTCACGCTGTGTGGGAGATTCCATGTGAGGGGCTTCCTCCACTGCAAGCTTTGAAAGTGGAGGGCCATGTGGCAAAGGATGCTGGTGGGCTCCAGGAACTGAGAGCAGTTCCACCTCACCTCCACCCGACAGCTGCAAGGAACAAGGACTATAATCCTACAACTGCCGGAAACTGTCCCCCCAGCCATACTGGCATCCCTGGTGTCCACCAGGCATTTTTCTCGTGTCTCCTCTTCAACCTTCAGAAC
>NW_022167402.1:0-1275 GCF_008728515.1 Papio anubis | reverse complement strand
TGGCCTCTTGCTTTCAGATCAGACTCAGACAGGAACTTGCACCCTTAGCTCTCCTAGTTCTTGGGCCTTAGAACTTGGACTGGAACTAGACCATTGGCTCTCCTGGTTCTCCAGCTTGCTGACTGCAGATTGTGGGACTTCTCAGACTTCAAAACTCTGTGAGTCAATTCCTTATAATGAATCTCTCTCTCTCTCTCTCCATATATGTATATACATATATATACATATACACACGTATGTATATATCTGTATATATGTCTGTCTCTCTCTGTGTGTGTATATATATCTACAAATATAAAGCATATACACACAATATAATTATATATATATGCACAGTGTGTATATATATATACAACACAATGCTATATGTATGTGTATATATCCTATTGTTTTAGTTTCTCTGTAGAACCCAGACTATTAATACAGACAAAGTAGAAGGAGATGGAGTAAAACAATTGGTGGGGGTCCAGCTCATTTAGAACCTTGTTGGTTGTTATGAGAACTCCAGCCTTTACTCTGAGTGAGAAGGGGGGAATAAGAGAGTCATGAGCAGAGGAGTGACTGGCACTTGAGTTTTAAAGTTGTAAAAGCGTCACTCTTACTGCTATCTTGAGAATAGAGTGTTGGGGTCCAGGGGTTGAACACGGGGACCAATTCAAAGGCAATTGCAATAATTCAGAGAAGACTTGAGGGTTTACCCAAACGAGGGTGATAAGGGTAAAAGTGGTAAAAAGTGGTTCGGTTCTAGATAGATTTTGAAACTTTGAGGGATCTTGGTGACTTTTTTTTTCAGTAGTCCTTGGTGAGGGCCACTCTAGCATAGTATTGACTTTGAATTTTATGGAAAATAAGTTAGAGGTCTCAGGACCTTTCCTTCCAGGAGACTTCTGGGCTTTTTGTGCAACATAATCAATACCTACTCCAGAGCTCTGGTGCCAAGAGAAGCAGAGGCACCACAAAGCTTTGGAAAAGCACGGAAAACAACAGCCACAAATGCTTCTGTTCCACCTTTTCTAGGGTCAGGGCGAAAGCCTATGGGTCTTGCACATGTAAAGAGAGGCCACTTGAGTAATCTGTTTTCAGAACCCAAAATAAAAGTTTTTTCCAAAGTGACTTCCTCTCTTCATCTAGATAGAGAAGAGGATGGTGTCACTCATAAAATTCATCTCATAGGCACCCTATTATTTATAGATCTTTCCAAAAGGGAATGTTGCAGGGAACAATTTTGCCTGTTATAAAATAGCAGAATGGGCTGCAAATAGCAGAACTGACTGG
>NW_022167401.1:0-1275 GCF_008728515.1 Papio anubis | reverse complement strand
CAAGCAGATAGTGAGGTTACGGGATTGCCCCAGTCTGAAATTGTGCCATTTGTGCATTTGTGCTCAGGTACCTCTTTTCAGAATAGGTGGGTAAAGTGTAGCTTTACCATAACTCTGGACTGAAGATAACTGCTGTTGTGATCCTGGCAGCCTGAGAAATTCATGTCTCTACACAGTGACTATAATCACAGTAATCGTATGTTCTTCTCACCTATGTGGCAGCGACCTAGAATCTGAAGAGACTGCTGTGATGTTTGTTCTGTATGACGGTGTGGCATCCATTGGGCACGATTATTGTCAATGTACCAATGCTGACTATAGATATAGATGGCATTTGCTTGCTGTTACCTAACAACAGCAGAGTATAGAAGAAGAAATCTCAATGCTCATGCCCATCATATTTGTCCAATTGTTCTGAAACCTTGCAGGATGCAAACACAAGGAAGGACAGCAGAGACAGAACAGATCTCATTTCTAAGTGTGTATGTAGAAGTGAGTGGATGATGGAAGGCTTTGTGTAATAGGTAGAATTTTAACTGATGACTACAATTTACCCAGCATTATCATTATAATTATACCCTCTGTAAATTTTGCCAATCACCTCAATCTTTGTACTGGGGAAGGAGAAATAAATAGGATCTGGACAGATAGAAATGGGAGAAGAGATAATTTACAGTGGCACTGTTAATAAAAGCATAGAGTTTTTAAGGGAATGGTGAATAATTCATTCATGAGTTTTATTCCTTGTGTCATCCCATGTGTTTGGTCATGGTGGCAAGATCCCTCTTAAATAGAAGGAAAGATACAGTCTTTTTCAGATAAACAAATACTGAGAATTTGCCACTACCAAGCCAGCACTACAGTAACTGCTAAAAGGAGCTCTAAATCAGGAAATAAAACCTCAAAATACAACCTTCTTAAAGCCTAAGTCTTACAGGGCCTATAAAACAATAACTCAATGGAAAAAAAAAAAAAAACCATGTATTAACACAACAACTAACATGATGAATAGAATAGTATCACACATCTCAATATTAATATTGAATGCAAATGGCCTAAATGTTTCACATAAAAGATACGGAATGTCAGAATGGATAAGAATTCACCAACAAAGTATCTGCTGTCTTCAAGAGATTCACCTAACACATAAGGACCCACATAAACTTAAGGTAAAGGGTTGGTAAAAGATATACCATGCGAATATATACCGAAAGTGAGCAGGAGTACCTATTCTTATATCAGACAAAACAAACTACTTTAAAGCAACAACAATTA
>NW_022167400.1:0-1275 GCF_008728515.1 Papio anubis | reverse complement strand
AGGAGAAACTGGGTGAGAAGATGGAGATGGAGTGGGGTTTTTATTTGTTTTGGTTTGTGTTGTGTTAAGAGCAGGCTGTGAAAATTACTTGGTCATAGCATACTGAGTGGACTTTATTTTTTAAAATGGGGCCAGGTGAGGTGACTCACACCTGTAATCCCAGCACTTTGGGAGGCTGAAGTGGGAGGATCACTTGACCCCAGGAGTTCGAGGCCAGCCTGGCCAACATGGCAAAACCCTGTCTCTACTAAAAATACAAAAAGCAGCTGGGTGTGGTGGCGGGCGCCTGCAATCCCAGCTACTCGGGAGGCTGAGGCAGGAGGATCCCTTGAGCCCAGGAGTTTGTTACTGCAGTGAGCTATGATCTCACCACCACACTCCAGCCTGGGCAATGGAGCAAGAAACCCTCTCCTTAAAAAAAAAAAAAAGCAAGTATATAGGGGCACACACATTTCCTTTGGAATAGCAGTCTAATGTGGCATGAGACTGGCCCTTTTTAAAAATTTGATATTTTGTTCATCATGGATTTGTTTTGCATTAATTTTGATTTTTAAAAAATATTGCATCATTATTATTATTGAGACAGAGTCTCACTCTGCCACCCAGCCTAGAGTGCAGCGCTGCAATCTTGGCTCACTGCAACCTTCCCCTCCCTGAGTTCAAGTGATTCTTCTGCCTCAGCCTACCAAGTAGCTGGGATTACAGGCGTGTGCCACCTCACCCAGCTAAATTTTTATTTTATTTTATTTTATTTTATTTTATTATTTTATTTATTTATTTATTTTGTAGAGACAGGGTTTTACCATGTTGGCCAGGCTGCTCTCAAACTTCCAAGTGATCCACCCACCTCGGGCCCCCAAAGTGCTGGGATTGCAGGCACGAACCACCGCACCTGGCCAATATTGCATTAAATATTATTTATCTTGATTGCTGCATTTGGGGCACACATTTACATTTAGTACCGGGTGAAACTTTCACCACATCACCAGATTGAGTCCGGCCCTGCCATGGGTTTTTTTCCAGTGATGATGAGGGACCGAGCAGCTGGGCACAGAGCTCAGATTTGAGATTGGAAGAGACGAGGACTCTACTAAGGTGGATAGGATGGAGGCTACTCCCTCCTTCTGTCATTCACTCATTCATCCATTCATTAATTCATCCCACAAACCTGAGGAGTTTCTGGTGAGCCACTGCCCATGTTGGGCAACACTGGCGGCACAGAGCCTGGGCCCAGCCCTGACACTGCCCATGAATTTCAGCCCCTCGTGCTCCCTG
>NW_022167399.1:0-1275 GCF_008728515.1 Papio anubis | reverse complement strand
CGCCATTCTCCCGCCTCAGCCTCCCAAGTAGCTGGGAGAATGGCGTGAACCCGGGGGGCGGAGCTTGCAGTGAGCCGAGATCGCGCCACTGCACTCCAGCCTGGGAGACACAGTGAGACTCCGTCTCAAAAAAAAAAAAAAAAAAAAAAAAAAACAACAATATGGAAATTATTTTTTCTAAGTCAATGTGGAGATGAGAATAGAGGGAAAGCGTCTTTCATAATCAAATCATAATTAAATTAAAACAGTATTATTCAAAAACCTCTTTTAGCATTTTGCTCCTTTTATAAATATTCGTGAAGGTCTGTCAATCTAAAGAAAAATAATGGATTAGGATTATTCTATGACGTATTTTACAACCTTAAAGCCAGGTCATAATCCTTAGTAGGTAACAGGCAGTCATATTTTCTAGATTACTATTACTGAACTGTGTATTAGTCAGGACATGGTGGTTGCAGTTGACAGAAAGCTGAGTCAACCTGTGCCAAAAAGAGGAGGCATTTATTGGCACACACACTCAAACCACAGGAAGGATGTAGGAGCAACTGGAACCAGCTCAAACACCATCAGCTTTCCATATCTCTCCCCCTACTTCTTTCTGTGGCGTGGGAATCATTTTCACAAGCCAGCACACTAGATCTAGTTTGAAAAATGGCAGGAGGATTCTGATAGGTCTGGCTTGAGTCATGTGCTCATTCCTGCTTGGGGGAGGGGAGGTAGAAATATATTCTGCTGGAAAGTGTGGGTCCGGGTAAAGAGAAAGTGAGTTTTGGCTGGGTACAGTGGTGCACGCCTGTAAACCCAGCTACTCAGGAGGCTGAGGCAGAAGAATTGCTTGAGAGATCTGGCAAGATGGCCTAATAGGAACAGCTCCCAGCGAGACCAATGCAGAAGGTGGGTGATTTCTGCATTTCCAACTGAGGTACCTGGTTCATCTCATTGGGACTGGTTAGACAGTGGGTATAGCCAATGAAGGGCAAGCAGAAGCAGGGTGGGGCATCGCCTCATCTGGGAAGTGCAAAAGGCCGGGGACCTCCCTCCCTAGCCAAGGGAAGCCATGAGGGACTGTGCTATCTGGCCCAGATGCTTTACCCATGGTTTTTGCAACCCGCAGACCAGGAGATCCCCTTGTGTGCCTACACCACCAGGGTCCTGGGTTTCAAGCACAAAACTGGGCAGCTATTTGGGTAGACACTGAGCTAGCTGCAGCAGTTGTTTTTTTTTTTTTTTTTTTTTTTTTTTGTACCCCAGTGATGCCTGGAACCCTGGTGAGAC
>NW_022167398.1:0-1275 GCF_008728515.1 Papio anubis | reverse complement strand
CTATCGCTCTTGCTCTCATTCTATCTTGCTCTCTCTTGCTCTTGCTCTCTCTCTGTGCTGAGACACCTGGACCTGCAGGTGGACAACATAATCCCCCCTGTGGCCACCACCACTGGGGCCTTGCTGGGTCAGACCTGAACCCAGGTCTTGCCCATTACCTGGCTGTAACCAATACCTGACTATTGCCTATGTTTACTCAAGGCTGGAGGACTCTACAATCAGCAGGTGGCAAAGCCAGCCAGGCCTGAGTCCTCTTCCGGATGGCGAGTTCCCCCAGATCCCAGGTGGGTCCAGAGATGCCCTCCAGGAGCCAGGGACCAGAGTCAAAAACCTTAGAAATCTACCTTGTGCTCTACACTATTGCAGCTAAGCTGCCACTCAAACCACAAGACAAAGTCCTTCCCACTCTTCCCTACCCTTTCCACAGGCAGAGAAACCTCTCACTGTGACCACCTCCACTGCAGGCCCACAGCAAGTATTGCCAGGCTACTGCCTATGTTCACTTCAGACTGAAGGGTTCCTCAGTCATCTGTGATGAATGCTGCCAGGCCTGGGACTCACCCTTCAGGGCAGTGGGCTCTCCTCTGGCCCAGGGGAGGTCCAAAAGTCCCATGCAAGAACCAAGACCTGAACTCAGGGACCCCAAGTGCTCACTTGCTGTTCTGCCCCACTGTGGTCAAGCTGGCACCTAAGGTACAAGACAAAGTCCCCTTTACTCTTCCCTCTGCTATTCTCCCGGAGAAACTGTCTCTGCCCATAGCCACCGCAGCTGGGAATGTGCTGGGTCTCCCCTGAAGCCAGCATGTCTCAGAGTCTCACTCAGGGCCCGTGGTAAACTACCTGGGTATCATTGCAGGTTGGTCAGGGCCCAAGGGCTCTTTAGTCAGCAGGTGATGGATCCTGTCAGGGCTGAGTCCTTCCCTTCAAGGCAGCAGACTTCCATCTGGCCCAGGGTGTGTCTAGAAATGTCATCCGTGAGCTAGACCCTGAAACAGGGGCCTCAGGACTCTGCCCAGTGCTGTATCCTACTGTGACTGAGTTGGTGTCCAAGACGCAACACAAAGTCTTCTTTATGCTTCCCTCTCCCCTCCTCAAGTGAAGGAAGGAGTCTCTCCTGGAACTCTGAGCTGTGCTGCTGGGGTTGAGGGAGCCGTGGTGCATGCATTCCCTCAGCCACCTTGGCTGGTGTCTCACTAGCTGGTGGGTTCCCTATGTTCTCTGACTCTGAGCCGAGCACAGCACTAGGAGTTGCAGTCCTTGTGGCCTAGACCACCT
>NW_022167397.1:0-1275 GCF_008728515.1 Papio anubis | reverse complement strand
TGACGAGTTGATGGGTGCAGCAGACCAACATGGCACAAGTATACATATGTAACAAACCTGCACGTTATGCACATGTACCCTACAACTTAAAGTATAATAATAATAAATAAATTTTAAAAAGAAAAAAAAAAAAGATACATCATTAGATTATTTACTTTAAGTGTTTCCTTTTATTTATTTATTTTTTGTAGGCACTTACAGCTGTAAACTTCCCTTTTAGTACTGCTTTTGCTGTATCCCATGTGCATTGCTATATTTTGTTTCCATTATTTGTTTCAAGAAATTTTTCAGTTTCCCTCTATAATCTCTTTATTGACCCACTCATCGTTTAGGAGCATATTGTTAAATTTACCTGTGTTTGCGTAGTTTCCAAAATTCCTCTTGTTATTGACTTCCAGTTTTATTCTTTTGTTGTCAGAGAAGATATTATTTCTATTTTTTGGAATGTTTTCAGACTTGTTTTGTGGCCTAACATATGGGCTATCCTTGAGAATGATCCACATGGTGAAGAGAAGAATGTGAATTCTGCAACCTTTGGATGGAATGTTCTGTAAATATCTATTAGGGCCATTTGATATATAGTTCAGTTTAAGTCTAGAGTTCTTTATTTGATTTTATGTCTGGATGATCTCCCCAATGCTGAAATGGTGGTGTTGAAATCTCCAGCTACTCTTGTATTGGGAGCTCTCTGTCTCTTTCTTTAGTTCTAATATTATTTGCTTTGTATAACTGAGTGTTCCATTGTTGGGTGCATATAAATTTTCAATTGTTATATCCTGTTGCTGAATTGATCCCTTTATCATTATATAATCTTTGTCTCTTTTTATAGTTTTTATCTTGTAATCTATTTTGTTTGATATAAGTATAGGTACTCCTGCTCTCTTTTGATTTCTATTGGTATAGCATATCTTTTTCCATCCCTCTGTTTTCAATCTATGTGTATCTTTATAAGTGGAGTGTGTTTCTTATAGGCAACGTATCATTGAGTCTTGTTTTTAAATCTATTTAGCCACCTTATGTCTTTTGATTGGACAGTCTATTCCATTTATATTCAATGTTATTATTAATAAGTAAGGACTTGCTACTGCCATTTTGTTATTTATTTTCTAGTTCTATTGTGGTCTTCTCTTACTCCCTTCTTTCTTTCCCTTCTTCCTTTTAGTGAAGAAGATTTTCTCTGGTGGTGATTTTAAATGTTTTACTTTTAATTTTTTTTGTCTGTGTTGTAGGTTTTTATATTTGAGATTACAATGAGGCTTGCACATAATAAGTTTA